>NW_007726637.1:502284-564120 GCF_000696425.1 Galeopterus variegatus | reverse complement strand
AGAATTTCAGATGCCGAAGCAGTTTCAGGATGAATTTGGGGATATGAAGAAAGATAGCAAAACATCAAGACAACTCATTGTCATATTGGGCTCTATACACTTTCAGTAGATTTTTCTATAGTCGCAGTACAGCACAGAGACACTTTCACAGATATGTACTAACTTCCTCCTACTATTCTCTTTCTACACTCCAGCAACAGAAGTCATATTGTCATTATGGATTTGCTCACATGGAGCACTTTCAAAAATATCAATACCATTTTCCTTTGTTCCAACTGATGGCTTTGTTGCTTTTTCCTAATGGGAAGAAAAAAAAAAGGAACAGCTTCAGGAAAAATTCTATTTATGCACTCACACCCACTCAGTCAGTCAGTAAGGCAACAATCATTTATTGTGACTATGAAATTACAAGTGCGACCCAGAGAAAAGACGGAAATATACAGAGAAGACAAATTCTGCCCTATATTTTCATGGGGTAGAGATGTACCAAAATGAAGAAGAAAAAATGTAACTCTCTACTTCTGTAAGTGAATAAACTACAGGACAGCATGAGGAAGAAAAGAGTCTGGCATTCTTGGGAAGCTCAGGTCCCGCTGCAATCACAAGGCTGTGTTTTGTGAAACAAATTGCAGACGAAGGGTGTGAAGGGCATACTAGCCAGGGCGGCAGGAGCAAAAGGATGAGGCATGAAACGACGTGGCAAATGAGGGCACCACAACAATGTGGCAACGCTGTAACACGCAATGTGGCAATGCTGTAACACGGTTACCGGGAACGGGGTGGACAGAGAACACGGGACGTCAGAGCAAAACCGGAACAGACACGGGTCGTGGTCACATGTGAACGTCCCCTCGTGTCATGGGGACCCTTTCAGTAAGCTGGTGAATTACGTCATCACGAACTTATTTTACCAGGGTCATCCTGGCACCAGTGTAAAGACAGACGAAAGTAAGGATGGGGCGCGAAACTAGAAAAGTGTGCTTTAAAACTGTAGGCAAGAAAGTGAGCTGTGGTCATATGATATGAAAACTGAAAAGAAGGCTGACACTACAGAACGTGCTGAGTGACTGCATTGGTGACGGGAGGATAGGCCTGGAGTCCAGGATTTCTCATGCTTCTGTGTCTCACTTCAATTGGTGAGTGGTATGTACAAGGATGGGGAATACAGATGATAGACTAGCTGACAAAGAGTCAGGAAAGAGGGAAGGACAGTGTCTTCAGTTTGAGAAACATCAAATTTGATACACGCAGGGTACTGAGAAGACCTATCTGGATAAATACACTTGGAGTAGGAGAAGATGACCTCACTCAGGGAATGCACATGGCATTAAGAAGACAAATATCTGTAAAATATACTGAACTGGTATGACTCAATACTGTAAACCTACACAGAACTCTGAGATTTTGAAAATGAACACAGGAAGAAAAAACCATGGGTTTCCACGATTCAGTTATGTATCTCAACATTTTTTTCAAGGATATAATATATAAAATATACTCTGTTATTAATACATGCAAATATTTATTTCTGGTATATTACTATAACATTCTGTTTTAAATTTCATTAAAAAATTTAATTCTAAAGTACCAAATTATAAATGGTGCAGCACAGCTCCTTTTTAAAAATTGATCATAAAAGTTTTGAAGAAGAATAATGCTAAATCATTGAAGACTTATTAGGCATTTTTGAAAAAGTTCTTGAATGAAAAAAATAAATATATATCTATATTCTAAAATTCACATGATTTTCTTATTCCTATATGGACAGAATATTCATGGCTCTAATTTCTTATTTTTGTCATATATGATGATACTAAAAAGTTGGAGAAACATTCTAGCAAAAGAAAAAAAAACTTAGGTATCATTGCCCAAGTTGAAGATTTAGAATTCTTCACATACAATTATGATTATCAAGCAGGACCCAATGTTCATATGAGGAAAGAATAAAGAGACTAAGTAATGAAGTCAACATGATAGCTGAGTTTAAGAGATGAGAGAATTTCCACATGAGGTTTATCAGCTATGAATACTAAAGTTCATACAGCTTACTGAGAATAATATGCAATATCCCCACTACCGGAGATATTTTTAAAAGAAGAAATCACCTTCCAGAGATCATTTTCTACACTCTACTAGCAATATTTCCTTTCTACTGATTGTATGATAATAAGTAGCTCTATTTTAGGAAAGAAAAATCATAAAATGCGATTTCATTAATTTGACATGGGCATAGGTGTATTCACTGCATGGAAATACTACTATAAAAAGACCAATTGGAATCCCTACAAAAACAACTAATTTCTACATTTTCTTCCTTAATAGTGTGAAGAGCTCCAAATTTCTTATCTGATAAATGAATATATATTGAAAGTCTCACTTAAAAATGAGAAATTTTCATTTTAATTAGTGAAAAGATTAAATAAGATGTCGTTTATTTTCCGTTTATCCTACAAAAGATCTAAAACATATACCAAGATAATACCAGTCAAATAAATTAGTTAAGTAACTTAAGGATATACCAAACACTAATTTAAGTTAGAAATCACAAGAAAAAAAAGAGTGAAATTTAATAATTCAAAATAAATCTGAAAAGTCCTAAGACTGATTTCACTTCACATTACCTATGAACAAAAGTTTTGCTAGATTAAATACTAAATTTAAAGGGATGAGGATTAAAATTTCTTTCAATTCTACATTAAAAATCACCTATGAGTCATTCTGAGCATTATTGATCATATACCTAGCTTTCTTAGTTTGCATTTAAAATAATTTCTGCCATTTTTTTAATTTTTATTTTTATTTATTTTTTGTTGTTGACCGGTAAGGGGATCGCAACCCTCAGCACAGTTTGGTCTGCACCACACTCAGCCAGTTAGTGCAGTGAGTGCACCAGCCATCCCTATACAAGTTCCGAACCCGCGGCCTCAGCGCTACCAGCGCTGCACTCTCCCGAGTGAGCCACGGGACCGGCCCTCTGCCATTTTTTTTTAAATATAAAGAGATCTTGCTCTCATTTATCCCCACTATTTCTGTTGGGGTTTTATACTAATTTCTCTCATTGTGAAATTCTCATTCAATGTTCATAGTTATCTTGGTCTTCTTAACTGAATCTGTCCCCGTAATCTTCTGCCTCATCTTTGTATTGGTCTAGCTGTTCTTTTGAGCTGCTTTCTCATTTTTTTTCCATAATGGCATACCTCACACCAACTTTTATAAGTCCCAATCCTCTACCTATATCTCTACTTATTACACTTGTTTACTATAATGATCCTGAGGACTTCCATATCTTTCTAGGATCCTTGGGACTATTTCAAAGATGAGAGTGTGAGGGAGTGGTATATGCAAAAAGCATGGGGGGGAAAAGGTTAAGAAAGAAACCTACCTTTCTGAGACCAGGAATTGCTATAGAGGGAAGGTTTTAGAAATGGTCAGGTGATAGAAAGGCAGAATCAGAAAACTTGATCTTGACTGGTGCTGTAAGAAGGGTTTCAACCACCTATTCATTTTTACTATCAAAATCACCAACCTTGAAAGATTCAAGATGGTGGACTAGAGGTGCCCGGCTCTTGCCTGTGACACAAGGAAAGTCCAAAACAAGAAGTGGATAGTCACACATTGCACCCCAGCATCTGTATAGGGGGATAGGTTCCTGGCTGGGGCACCAGTGAGCCTGCCAGTATCACCTACTCCAGCAAGGAGTTGCCAAGTGCCCCAATGCCTAGGCCACAAGGGGACTCACAGACAACTCCAACAATGAATACAGTCAAATAAATCACATGAAGACTACACTGCTGTGCACACTCAGAACCAAACCTAAAACAAGCCACACAACTATACCTAAAAACACATGTATAGGAATATGTCACTCCCTCAAAAGATACTCCAGAAAATTAGAAGAAATGACTGTTCCACTAGATGGCCAGACATCAATGTAGGTATATGAGAAGCATGAGAAAAGGAAACATGACACCTCCCAAAGAATATGACAATCCCTAAAGAAATCCCTAAAGAAAAGGAAACCTATGAAATGACTGAAAAGAAAGTCCAAATAATAATCTTAAAGAAATTGAACAAGATTCAAGAATATACAGATATACAACACAAAAAAATCAAATACAATTCATGATCTGAAGGAGAAATTAAACAAGGAGATAGACACCATAAAAACAAAATCAAGCAAAAATCCTGAAATACTTACCTTGAACGATGCTCTACTTTCTGAACTCTCAATGCCATATTTTGCTTCTACTACAGTGAAAACAAAGTAAACACCACATGAAAATATTTGTAACTTTGAATCAGAAAAAAAAAAAAACGAAAATAGGTAGTTTTCAAGCAGCTTACAAACTCTTACTGATCTCCATACAGCACTCATTATTTTTGTTAAGTCTGGTTTTGGGACATTCTAGAAAAAAAGATAACAGCTGTAAGAATAACAAAAATCAAATTTCATAAAATAATTATAATATTTGCCATTACTATCTGATTTAACAAAAAGAGCACAAGTTTAATGTCATACAGATGTCGATCTCGTGGGGTGAGGATTATGTGAGATGATACAGATATCCCCAAAATATTACTCCCCGTACCACTAATTGATATTATACAAATACTATGATATCCACTAGATGATTTTCTTAACCATATTAACCTACAACAAAAATCTATCCCTAGGTAGTTTATAGCATTATTTTAAAAACTAACATTAGGAAATCTAAATTAATGACTCATTATATTTTGAAATGTGTTTACATTATTTATATTTGCATGCATTACCTCTTATGGGGAAAAATATGAGAGTTTAGATTTTAGTAGTATCTTCTTTAGACGGGTTGGAATTGCAAACTGTATAAGTTGCTTCTACCCTGTTTGTCAAAAACCTAAAGTCAAAGGATTTTATAAATTCATCTCCTTCCAAGAAAGAGAAAAAAAAAATCAAGAATAAACCTTATGGGGCAATGACTGACGAATGGAAGCCACACACATCTACTAAATGGGAAGTGGAAACTGAATGTAACGTGCTGATAGTGGAGACAGAAATGGACAAGAAAACTTTTGTTTTGTTTTTGGCCAGGAAAAATTTAAGCAAGTGCCAATCATTTAGAAAAGGTGGGAGAGGAGGAAGGAACAGACAAACAAAAAGTGACAAGACCAGTCAATCAAGTATGAGCTTGGGCCATAGGAGAAAAAGAGAAACACAAAGTACAATAAGATACCTGGAGATGTATATACATACATACATAGATACATATATAACAGACATTTGTTCCTACTAGATCCCTAATAATACTGATTTGTATAACTCTACAAATATTCTTTGTAAATTCTAATGTAATAAAGAGTTTAATTTTATTACTATAAAATAAGTCAAAGTCATTCAATTAGTAGAACATGGTCATGTACCACTACCTGAAAGCTGTAAGATTACTAGAGAGAAAGAAACATGGAAACAAAAATGTTCCATCAACTTTCCAATGGCAGAGAGAATAATCAGAATTCTAAAAAGTAATCTATGTTTAATAGAACATGGGTTGCCTTAAAAAACGTTTAAAAGATTTTATCTAAAATCCTAATTTAAACACAACTTTGAAGGAGACTAGAAAATATACTGTAATCTTGTCTCCTACTTATGACATATTGCCAATTCATTTCCTTCTTCATGACATATTTCCTCAACATAACTCAGCTGAACTTACACCTCTTAAACATTAAGAAGGAATATACATTTAAATCATATTTTTAGAAATTAAATAGATATATCTGCATATTCTATTACTTATGTGATATTGTGAAAATACACATTTGGTCTTAGTCCCTGTCCTGTGATATAAAACTCTTGAAATTCTTAGAATCTCCAATGTGCTGTCTTTTCATATGCTAATGATTTGACTGATGGCTGTCAGCCCCTTGGTAACTTCAGGATGGGGGTTGATCACCAGAAAGAGCAACGCAAGATCACTGGGTTGGGACTTTCAGCCCTCCCCACCCCCCCAACCTCTGGGGAGAGGAGAGGGACTGAAGAGTAAGTTGATCACCAACACTCAGTGATTTAATCAACCATGCCTATGTAATGAAGTCTGCATAAAAACCTCAAAGGACTGGGTTCTCAAACTTCTGGATAGCCGAACACGTGGAGATTCTTGGAAGGTGTCTTGGAGAGTGGTGCACCCAGGGAGGTCATGGACGCTCCACACTCTTCCCTCCACACCTTGCACTATGCATCTCTTCATCTGCATCCTTAGTAATAGCCTTTATAATAATCTGGTAAACACAAGTAAGTGTTTCCCTGAGTTTGGAGAGCAGCTCAGCAAATTAACTGAACCCAAGGAGGGGGCTGTGGGAACCCCGCCTTGTAGCCAGGCGGTCAGCACAGGTAAAACAACCTGTACCTAGTGATTGACATCAGAAGTGGAAGAGGGGGGAACAGTGTTGCAGACGGAGCCCTCAAGCTGTGGGATCTGACACGATCTCAAGGTAGATTGTGTCAGAATTGGAGGATAACCAGCTGATGTCTGCTATGGATCTGGTTACTTGCTTGCTGTTGGGGAGAAATCCAGACACATTTGGTCACAGAAGTCAGTGTTATGTACTGATGATTTTGCTGTGAGAGTAGAGGAAAGGCAATTTATGTTTTTCCCTCTTATGTCTTGTAACTCTATTATATAGAAATCCAATCGTCTCGGGCCGGCCCGGTGGCGCACTGGAGAGTGCGCCGCTTGGGAGTGCGGCGGCGCTCCCGCTGAGGGTTCGGATCCCATGTGGAGACCAGTGCCTGCTCACTGGCTGAGCGCCGTGCGGGCGCAACACCGAGGGTTGCGATCCCGTTACCGGTCAGTAAAAAAGACAAAAAGGAAAAAAAAAAAAGAAATCCAATCGTCTCTTTATTTGTTCACATTTGAAAAATATTAAAATGCTTCTTACATGCAAGTCCTTATACTAGGTGCTCCAGGGTACACCTAGATATGTGTCCTAATCTCCAGTACCTCATAGTGATGCAGGAGCTTCAAAATGAGTAGTTAAAAAACTAAATACAAACACTTCTGAAATTTAGAATTTTAGAAAGTGATGCAAAAACTTTAAGTGTAGTGTTTTAAAAACTTCAACACAAAAATTTCCAAAATTGAAGATTTAACATATGGTTAGGAAGAGTCTCTGCTTCTAGAACTGGTTATTTGGGACTAAACATGGATTCATTAATCAGATGAAGAGTTCTAAATATATGAGTACCGAGTACTCAGTGGAATGACTTGGAAAACACAGTGGAATCCCTTTGTACTACAGATTTTGGGAAAGAGAATTTAGATTCCTACATGTTCACAATGTCTAATATTATTTTAGCCTAAATACAAAACCAAGGAAAAATGTAGAGAAAAAGCTTTCTCCTAAAAACAATATGATGCCAAAATAAAAAGGATCTATGAAAAAGTAAAACTATATGCTATGTGCAGTACAGTTCTGGAACTGAAAGTCACCAGGGAGATTCCATGATTACTGTAATAACTAATTGGATCCATTAATGATTTATTTAGCTGTGGGTATTATACTATAAAAGTAATGTTAGCATGATTTAAAAGCCACAGTAAGAATACATATCCAAATAATCCTTGACCAAATTTCATATTTTCTCTGTGGTGGAAAAGATTTTCCTAATATGATTTTCCTATCACATTGTATTTTCTAGCCCATTCTTTTTTTCAGCCCTCAGTACCTTGCAGTATTTACCAATTCTTTCATACTTATCAAAGGGAAAAAAATCAAGAAGTCACGTTTCTACAGAATGGCTTTCTCTGACTAACTTTCCATTACACATATAAAATGATGATAGGCAGGACACTGCTAAATTCTAAGAGTAAATACCATACAAACTTAATTCAGAGCAAGAAAATTAATTTCATGAGAGAGTACTTTACCTTGGTATCAGAATCTAAGTCATCAATGGATGAAGGCCATGAATCATCAGAGTCACATTTGTCAGAAACCCTTTGGAGCAAAAATATACAACAAAAATGAGTGGGTTCATTTCTCAAAAAAAGAAAAAAAATCTGGTGAAAAGTTGGCTATCTGTATATTAAATAATATTTTATGCTATGATTAAAATTAGACATGTTTTAAAAAGCTCTTATTTATCTCTGCTTGCACCTCTCCCAACCTATGAGATATTCAGTGAAGACACAGTCTTAGTCCCATAACAAAGAGTGACAGAAATATATTGGCTGATTCTAAGAATAATTTGTTTTCACATATTGTCTGTCCTGTAGGCTAAATTGAAACTCCAATTTATGGGTGACATTAATTTTTTTTGTTCCCTGAACTGAAAAAACCATGATCACCTAAAACAAGGTAGAAAGATACACTGTCCCTTAACAAACTTATTCAGTTTGTACAAAAGAGGCTTGAAACCATTCAACTTATGAATGTACAAGTTCATTATCAGCGCTTGGCCCCTCAAGATCCCCAAAGTTACGACTAAGTCTCCCCATCAGGCTGTGTGAGCTCCCAAAGACGGGTAAGACCCTGGCAAATCCAGGGCAACCTAAGACAGGGGCCACACCCAAAAATTATCACAAGCTGTGTGATGCTCAATGACGGGTAAGATCCAGACAAACCTGGACAACCTAAGACAGAGGTCCCACCCCGGCATACAAAAACAAAAGGGGGAGATGTTGGGCATAACTTTGCGCGCATGCGCCCTGACGCGCACGGGTGCCATTTCATGCGCTCCGCGGCCACCATTTCACTAGCGCTCAACGGCACGTAGCTACCAGCCTCGCCCTTCCGGGTCCCAGTGATTCAGCAACTTTAGTTCCGTATTCGCGTAAAGCCTCCCCACCACCTCACCCTATCCTTTTAAGCCCTTCTTATTGGCTCTTTGCTTGATCTCTCATATCAAAACCCGCCCTGCCCTTTTTCCCTATATAAGCTGTGCCGCCCTGCAAATAAACGGAGTTCCGGCTTTGACCACTCTCCTGGCTCGGTGGTGTTCTTTCTCGGCCCCCGGGGAGGAAGGTCCTGGGGGGAAAGGGCCGTGCCAGCGACACTCATCATCCCGCTCAGCCCCACAAGGGACCCCCGGCTGGACTGGGGTCTCTTCCCGCTCGGTTTTGTCGGCCTCTGGCTCAGGGAGGCCCGACACCTTCATTGTCTATCCCCAGCTCAGAGTCTAATCCGTGTAGCTCAAAAACCCCAGGCTTGGTTCTTCAGCCCGGAAACCACCTATTAAGAAGGTTTCATTGCTTCCCTTTGCCTTTCCCTTCCCTTCATATAGGAAGGTGTTTCCCCTGAAACACTTAAAATATTTGAAAGCTTATTGTATATAACTTAAAGAACAAATGTGTATGTTGTTGTAGGGAATAACCTTCCCAGAAATGTTAAAACATTAAAAGTCAAAAAGCCCAATTATTTTCCCTCAATAAGTCCTGCCTTATTCAGGTCCACATAAACCAGCAAGTACCTAAAAAACATAAAAAACCATCCTAGTGCTCTCTCCCTGTGCACCCAGATACTCAAGGAGAAAGACTACTTAAAAAAACAGAGTCCTGATACTGTCCCTCTAGCTCCCTATTTACTAATTATCTTCCTTCCTATAGGCTCCTACCCCCAGATCTCTCTTGTGCAGGGCTCAGTGGCAGTCTCCAACCTTTACACACCTTCAGCCTATGAAGGCACAGATTCCTGAAACAAGGATGGGCTCGAATGACCAAGAGAAGAACCTTTCTATTTCCCTACTCCTGGAAAACAAACTAAATGGAGTCTCAGTCATCTGCCACCATCATAGGCATGTTTCCAACTACCCAACTGAAGCTCCATGACTGATTCAGCCAATCTGACCCTTTCCCTACTCTAGTGTATGTAGGAAGGACATTGCTGCCTTGGGCTATAGATCTATGTAGCTGGGTGACCTCCAGTACCCCCAGTTCTTGAGTACTAAGCCACCCCATATCAATTGGAGTGGAAGCAGATTATGCCACATTCCTATCTGCTGTAGAGGCTCTCCTAAGTGGGGAAGTGAGGGCATTGCTGCCTTGGGCCATAGATCTATGTAGTTGGGTGACCCCCAGTCCCCTCAGTTCTTGAGTACTAAGCCACCCCATATAAATTGGAGTGGAGTTCTTGAGTACTAAGCCACCCCATATCAATTGGAGTGGAAGCAGATTATGCCACATTCCTATCTGCTGTAGAGGCTCTCCTAAGTGGGGAAGTGAGGGCATTGCTGCCTTGGGCCATAGATCTATGTAGTTGGGTGACCCCCAGTCCCCTCAGTTCTTGAGTACTAAGCCACCCCATATCAATTGGAGTGGAAGCAGATTATGCCACATTCCTATCTGCTGTAGAGGCTCTCCTAAGTGGGGAAGTGAGGGCATTGCTGCCTTGGGCCATAGATCTATGTAGTTGGGTGACCCCCAGTCCCCTCAGTTCTTGAGTACTAAGCCACCCCATATCAATTGGAGTGGAAGCAGATTATGCCACATTCCTATCTGCTGTAGAGGCTCTCCTAAGTGGGGAAGTGAGGGCATTGCTGCCTTGGGCCATAGATCTATGTAGTTGGGTGACCCCCAGTCCCCTCAGTTCTTGAGTACTAAGCCACCCCATATCAATTGGAGTGGAAGCAGATTATGCCACATTCCTATCTGCTGTAGAGGCTCTCCTAAGTGGGGAAGTGAGGGCATTGCTGCCTTGGGCCATAGATCTATGTAGTTGGGTGACCCCCAGTCCCCCCAGTTCTTGAGTACTAAGCCACCCCATATCAATTGGAGTGGAAGCAGATTATGCCACATTCCTATCTGCTGTAGAGGCTCTCCTAAGTGGGAGAAATTACTTAAACATATTTCAATATAACTAAATTACATAATTTATATTACTTATTAATTATAAATAATAAATTCTGTTATAAAATAATAATTTACTATAAAATCATATACTTATGTAATTAAGTTATTTAAACATATTTCAATATAAACCTTGTTGAACTGGAGGAATGGACAAACGTCAAAGAAAAAAGCAGCAACCTGTTGAGGACTCACTTGAACCCCTATTATGCATTTCTAGAAAACTCCCAACATCCTGGTCCTCCTTTCCTGTAATTTATCTTTATCAAACTTGGTGTAAACTGCAATATTCTGATCTGTTTTCAAAAATGCTTATTTCTATCCAACCCAATATTGTTCCTCTTCAAACTTGGCCTTTCCCTGCTAATTCCATTCTTATCTTCTTCCATTGGTTTTACTAGGCCAGTATTAAAACAACTACATACAGGATGATAAAGGAAGATTACTGGGCTTAGAATTTAATCATCTGGTTTCAAATCTCATTTCTTTTACTTACTATAGCCAGATAAATCACTTTATTTTGTTCTAGTTTCAGTTCCTCCATCTGAAAAACCACTTGGCCTAGATGTTAAACACACACTGCAGTACTAGAAGGTGTTTTGATTAGTCTCTAAGATTCCTCAAAATCCTTAAATTCTAGGTGATTTTCATTCTATCTATAGAAAAAATAGGGAACACTTAGCTGCCAGAAATGAAAGAAAAAAGAG
The DNA here is from genome assembly GCF_000696425.1 of Galeopterus variegatus. Classification (NCBI taxonomy): domain Eukaryota; kingdom Metazoa; phylum Chordata; class Mammalia; order Dermoptera; family Cynocephalidae; genus Galeopterus; species Galeopterus variegatus. The sequence continues at coordinate 552,587 of NW_007726637.1, read as the reverse complement.
AACAAAAACACCTAGAAAAGCAGAAAAGAAAGTAAAAAGTTATTAAAAGATTATAGAAAAGTCATGTAAGAAAAAAAAAAACTCTAGAAAAAACACTTTTATGAAACCAGGCAGGGGTACTAGTTTTAATAGACAACCAGACTGGGAAGTCCATAAGTAGAAAAATCAGCCAGAAACATCCTCTACACAGATGCTCAATTAATACAAAATGGTCTACACACAGACATCCTTCACTTAAAGTAAAAAAATTCCTGTCTAGGACTTGACTTATATTTTGCTTATATAATGTATACGCTCCTGTGGCCACACCTAAGTGAGATCTACTCTAAAAACTCTGATGGCAAAACCAAGGTACTGTGTTCCACTGTAATTGTCAAATGTCTTAGGACAAACTTTTGGACTATCCAGGCTTCTTAGGAAACCACTAAATCAGAGATAATACATGAAAAAAATTGACTTTCTGAATTGGCCTGATTTGGACCTGTATCTTGATGCCAGTCTAGACAGGTCCCTATTAATCTATGCTGATGGACAAGAGAATGGATCAGTGAACCAGACAAGTAGACAGTCAAATGACAGATTAGCTACTTGTTAACTATGGGATCATGTACAGATTAATCAACCTCTCCGAACCACAGTTGCCTGATTAGTAGGTCACAACAGCACAGAAACATCACGAAGCTGTTGTGATGACTATGAGTGACAACAAATGTTAAGCATATAATCCATGTCTACCCAGGCTGGAACATTCAACAGCCATTACTTACTTTCTTTTCTCTGCATTCCCTTAATTAACATACTTTTAAAAATATCTGTAAAATCTTACCTTTTTAAAGGGTCATTTTCATGACTCTCATTCCCTATTAAAGAAAAAAGTAAAATACATTTTAAATCAACAACAGAAAAACATAGAATATTAAACGTATAGGACTGACACTTTGTTAGAAAGTGTTTCTTTGAAACCATACCTCAAGACTACAATAGAATAAATATTAATTATATTACTGGTAGGCAATTAATGAATTAAAGCTCTTACTTCCACTCCTTTTGTTTATCAAATGCAAGGAAAAAGAATCAAATTTATCAAATCTTGATACCTACAAGTGATCTGTCATGTACAATGACCACAATCCTAACCAAACCCTATAAAACAACAGGAAATGGTATTCATAGTGGAATCAGTATCATAACCTAACATTCTCAAACTTGAGTAGCATGATTTTTCCAGACTAAGGGAAGCACGAAGGGAAGGTCTAAGAGGTATACTTACTTTGTTGTGACACAACACAGCTTCTCCAGCTCTTCAGTGCAAATTGTTTACGATGCATGGGTTTAGGATGAAACACCGTATCAAGGAAGCTAGGTCTATGGGCAATGTACTTAGCAGCATGGCAAAGTACAGGAAACAAACCAGGGACAAGGACCCTTGCAAAGATCTTCCAAGTGCCACTAGAAAAGGGCTTAATAGATATCAATGTACTTCTTGCTATTCCTCTTCTGAGGAAGATGCTGGTAAGCTCACTTAGTTCTAGCCATTTTCTCTACCCTCTAAAGAAAAACATCTGGAACAACGTATTGATTCATGTATAGTAGTCACTCTCTGGTCTTACTTCCAATTGCAATGTAAGTGTGAAAGTCTTGGTGATTTCAGTTTTATCAACTGCAGCCTCTTGAGATTGTCCCCTTTCAGTGCTAGAGAGACTACCTGCACCAACTCATCTAGTGGGATGGTCCAGGTAGTGCTGTGTACTGCTACATGATGTCATTTTTCTCAGCCCACCCCATTACATGGCCAATGTCTATAGAAATTACATTGGAACTTTACTTTCTCACAGCACTCAAAAAAGACATCCAAAGTGTTATTCCAATTATATGACTATTCTGGAAAAAGCAAAACTATGGAAACAGTAGAAAGATCCATGGTTGCCAGGGGTTTGGGGGAGGGAGGTAGGAATAGACAGAGCACAGAGAATACATAGGCCAGTGAAAGTATTCTCTATATGATATGACAATGGCAGCACATGTCACCACACATTTGTCAATACCCATAGACTGTACGACACCAAGAGTGAGCCCTAATGCAAACAAATATGGATTCTGGTGATAATGATGTGTCAGTGTAGGTTCATCAGTGTGCTATATTAATAATGCGGCTCTGCATGGGCAGGATGTGGCATGTTTGACAAATTTCTGTATCTTTCTCTCAATTTTGCTGTGAACCTAATACTGCTCTGAAACGTAAAGTTATTAATTAAAACAAAGATATTCACTCAACCTGCTATTACCATATATGCAAGATGCAGTCACCTCGAATGTTGGAGGTAATTAAAGATCAAAATAAAAGAATATGGGGCCGGCCCCGTGGCGCACTCGGGAGAGTGCGGCGCTTGGGTGCGCAGCAGCGCTCCCGCCGCGGGTTCGGATCCTATATAGAGATGGCCGGTGGGTTGCGATCCCCTTACCGGTCACAAAAAAGACAAAAAAAAAAAGAATATGGGTATAATCTCCTCCACTGACACATATAAAAATACATACAACAAATAATTTTAGCTTCATACTTGGGCAAAAATAATTGGATTAAAATCATTGAATAGCTTACCTTGTCTTATAGTTAAAAATGGGGATTTAGGACAATAATCAAAAGTTTGCTCTTCATATCCTTAAAATAAAATTTTTATCCCAATTTTATATCAGAAATCATGACGCTTATTTTACATAAAAATTTTACTGCAAAGTTAGCCAGATAAGGACAGATTATAATTACCTAATATTGCCATAGTCATTTATGTACAAATACACCTTAAATATTCACCAAGAGTTAAAAAAGAAACCAGCATTACAACTTAATGTACATGATGCAGCTGAAACCAGTATCATGTTATGTTATGTCATGATAGTATTTGGTATTAAAATAAAACTTAAAGACAACACTAAAAATTAAGTTGATGCTATACCTGCTGTGCAGAAAAGATCTCACATAGCAGGCATGAGACTGCTATCCCTAAAGAGACCTGCTTGTAAGGCCGGCCCTTGGCTGGAATTTGGCAATTTGTATTGGGGAGGGTTCCCACCGTTCTCTTAATAACGAGTGAGTGGCTCACTGTGCCCACACCGTATGAACTAACAATGTGGTTTACTCTGAACAGTTGCTTTCCTTCTGGGTGTCTGCTATTTTGGTACATGCGAGGAAGAGGATGCCCAGCTGACTAACCTCCGCTAAAAAAACGTTGATGCTGAGTCTCTAATGACACTCTGGTACTGGGAGACAACACACGTGTGTGGTCATGGGGAAATTAAGCACACCTGGTTACATCCGCAGGAGAGGACTCTTGGAAGCCTGTGCCTGGATTCCTCCAGACTTCATTCCATGTCCCTCTTCCCTTTGCTAATTGTGCTTTCTATCTTTCTCACTGTCATGAATACACCCAGGAGTATGACTCTTTGGTGAGTGCTGTGAGTCCTTCCTGTGAATCACCAAAACTGGGGGTGATCTGACAGAACTGCCTTCTATGAAATCTTCATTATTTGCATTCTTATGCTACATGTGAGTGCAATCAAAAAGCTATTTCACAGAATATCTTTCCCTAATCTGTTTTTATTTACTGTGGAGATTTCTGTTTCTATATGCATTTGAGTAAGGGTAAAAAAGGGATAGATGAAACAGTGATGTCAGAAAATAATGTGAAGCAAGCAACAATCCAATTTTAACCAGAATAAAAGAGAATATTGGTGATTGACAATATGTTCTGCAGTATGAAAGCTTCCATAAAGAAAATGAAATGATCACACAGTCAATATTCTCTAATTCAGCAGTGTTTAATTACTTTTCATAATAGTTATGCAGCAATCAGGTAACTGGAATAGTTTTGGAAAAATCACATATACTGATCACAGCATTCCCTTCATTTCTTTCTAATCTTTTATAAAATTTCTCATAAAGCTAAAAACATGGTTCATCTATTAAAGGCAATTCTTGACAGAACAATTCAAAATCATTGCATCCAAAATATAGGATGAGTTATGCATTTCTCTCAAAAAATAGTGGATTTGATCAGTAAGGATAATAGGACTTTTAACTTATTTGGGGGGGAGGAGGGGAAAGTGAGTTATCATACACATAAATTGTTAACTGCTGTAATTCAACTGACCACATATTCCAGCTAAACCATAGATCATGAGTTTCTGAAGAAATATAATACCATAAAAGCACTTCACATCAAAATTATACCAGATAAACTTAAATTTGTATTTGACTAACCAGACAGATCCTTTCTAGCTTTTAAATCTTGGCAGATCTCGCTATAGAGTTCTTTCACCTCCTTGGTTAAATTGATTCCTAAGCGTATTATTTTTTTGGTGACTATTGTAAATGGGCTTGATTTCTTGATTTCTTTTTCTGCTAGTTTGTTGTTGTGGAGTATAAAAATGCTATTGATTTGGGGGTGTTTAACTTGTATCTGACAACTTTACTGAAATTATTAATCAGCTCTAAGAGTATTTTGGTAGAGTCTTTAGGTTTTTCTATATACAGGATCATGGCATCTGCACACAAGGACAGTTTGACTTCTACCTTTCCAGTCTGGATGCCCTTTCTGTCTTTCTCTTGCCTGATCGCTCTTCCAGTACTTCCAATACTATATTAAAAATGAGTGGTGAGAGTGGGCATCCTTTCATCATTCAGGATGGTATTGGCATTGGATTGGTCGTATATGGCTTTTATTGTGTTTAGATACTTTCCTTCTATACCTAATTTGCTGGTGGAATACTACTCAGCCATCAAAAAGAATTAAAATCTACCATGTGCAGCAACATGGATGAGGTTAGAGCAAAATTATGTTAAGTGAAATAAGCCAGACACAAAAATAGAAATATCACATGTTCTCACTCAAGTGTGGTATGAAAGAAGAAATGAAGCAAGGAAGGAAGGAAGGGTGGGAGGGAGGCAGGAAAGAGAGAGAGACAGAGAGAGAAACAAAGAAAGAAAGAATGAAAGAGTCTACAGTAATATGTTAATCTTTTAGAAGGAGAGAACAAATCTATGGTTGTTAAAGGTGGGAAGGAGAGGAAGACAGGGATGGGGAGAGACTGTATAAGGGGCATAAAATATTGAAATACCACCTCATCCCAGTTAGACTGGCTATAATCAAAAAGACAGTGAATAACAAATGCTGGCAAGGGTGTGGAGAGAAGGGAACACTCCTACATTGTCGGTGGGACTGTAAATTAGGACAACCACTATGGAAAACAGTATGGAGGTTTCTCAAACAACTACAGATAGATCTTCCATATGATCCAGTAATCCCTCTTCTGGGTATATACCCAGAGGAATGGAAATCATCATGTCAAAGGGATACCTGCACTCCCATGTTCATTGCAGCTCTGTTTACAATAGTCAAAATATGGAACCAACCTAAATGTTCATTGATGGATGATTGGATAAGGAAACTGTGGTATATATACACCATGGAATACCGCTCTGCCATAAAAAAAAAATGAAATACTCCCATTGGCAACAACATAGATGAGCTTGGAAAAACTGATGTTTAGTGAAATAAGCAAAGCCCAGAGGGATAAATACCTCATGTACTCACTCATATGTGGGAGCTAAGAGAGAAAGAAGGAAGGAAAGAAAGACCACAGTAAAGCATTGGATTTGCAGAGCAAGAGAACATTCCTTGGGCTACAAAGTGGAGTGGGGGGAAGGGGGAGGGAGGATGGGGGATAATTGGGTGAGGGACACAAGGTACAAATGCAATTTGTGGTAATGGGTATGCTGCCTGCATTAATCTTGCCCTCACATCATGGGCACAGAGGGTGACAATCAGCTTTGTATCTCATGAATATTCATAACCAATATTGTTTTGATCAGCGTATGTTGTACGCTAGTAACGGTAGTCAATGTTGCATCCCCAAAATATGTATAATCAATTATGCTTTTTAAAAAATACGCAAACAAATAAACAAAACCTCTTAAAAGTCAATAATAACGATAAAAAATCTCAGCAGATCATCATCAGTAACACTGTGGCACAGACAGAAAAAGTTTATCATAAGAAACTAATAAGGGCCGGCCCGGTGGTGCACTGCTACAGTGCGCCGCTTGGGAGCGCGGTGGCGCTCCCGCCGAGGGTTCGGATCCCACATACAGACCGGTTCCCGCTCACTGGCTGAGCGAGGTGCAGGAGCAACACCGAGGGTTGCGATCCCGTTGCCGGTCCTGGTCCGGTACGGGAGCAACACTGAGGGTTGCGATCCATTGCCAGACACGGAAAAAGACAAAAAGGAAAAAAAAAAAAAAAAAGAAACTAATAAAATACCAGATAAACTTTAGGCTAGGGAGCCATATATCTTCAAAGGAAATATACACATTTATCAAACATGTACATTCTAGAAATGTACTCTAATAGCAGTAGATTCCAAGGTAATTTTCCTTACGGATAAAATTCAAAAGTCCACCGCAACCTTCTGAGTTTTCTCCCTGTTTAAAAGAAACTTGTGAAGAAAAGTAGCCTTTCCAGCCTTTGGATATTGTCCTGTGAGAATACGGTGTTTGGAGCTGCAGCTAATTATCTAACCATGAAAGACGGTATAAAAAGATACTGCTATATGGTATAAAAAGATACTGCCAATAGCACAGATGAAAAAGAGACAAGTGGGATCCTTATGATATCACTGAACCATCACCACAACTCTGGTTCTTATTGTTTTAGCCACTGTTAGTTGGGTTATCCAATATTTCCAGTCAAAAGCATTCTAAAGTAATAAATTTCCTGTGGCCTTCAGGATAAGATCTACTAATTTCTATAGTACTAAAAAGTTTTTCAAGCTTGCTTTAGCTAGATATTCATCTCATTCCTAACGACTCCCAAGGTCACACTTTTTGCATCAACAAAATTGAACCACTCACAAACCCTGCAAAGTTCACTCATGTGTTCTAGCTTTTGTATTTTCTGGTCCTCCTGCCAAATATGTAATCTCGTTAGATGTTTCATCTGCCAGACATCACCCTTCTGCTCCTATACCTGGCAAACTCCTACTCACTCTGCATGCTTACTCTAAATCGTACCCATTTGTTAAGTGGACAAGTGAATAAACGAATAAAAATGTTTTCTTTGAAAATTCTGTTGAAGCAACACAGAAACTAAACACGGACAACTCTATTTGATTATGAGCACCTTAAACATCTAATTTATGTCTATTCCATCTCTTGCAACTTGTAAAACATAACATACAAAAGTTCTTTGATAAATGTCCACTCAATTAAAGGAGTCTTCATACACTTCGCATTGTACAATGCATGAGATGTCTAAACTGGGAAGCCCAGTAGCATTTTTGTTACTGCAAAACATTTTTGTATTTTTATTATAATTTGTTGAGTGTGACGTTGGGCTATTTGAATATTTGTTTTGATAATGCTTCAGCTAATTGTAACAGGGTATCTCATTCTAATAAAATTAACCCTATTGTGACAATTATCCCACAGACAGTAGAAAATACCTTCTTCTAACAAAATCCATATATCTCATTTGGTTTCAACCTATGAGGGATGAAGTTGATAATAGTGAGATCTTGCTGGTATAAGAATATGTCACAAGACCTATGCTTGTCAATGAAGAATAGCTTTTCTGATTTCTGTACTCAGTAGTTATCTTTACAAAATAATCTCCAATTGGTATTGGTGCACACTGGCTGAGTTTTGCAGTTCTTATTGTCGTTTGTTTTATGGTACCCAGAAAGGTATTGTTTAGTTGCCACTTTTGAAGATAGTTACTTTTCTGGTGACATAAATCATGTAGTAATATTCATTTACTAAGTGCAATACATTTATTGTAAAAATTAAATAGAAGATCCATTTTTATAATAAGTACAGTTTGCTATAATGTGATTACAGAGAACACATACAACATACTAACTTAAAAATTTTTTTCTTACTTATACAATATCACATAAGATTTTAGGGGCCATAATTAAATAAATAACTTTTTTCAAACAATACTGTTTCAGATTGGAAATTACCTACAATTAACTTCTTAAATAATTCTAAATTCTACATTATTAAAACATTGAAGAAAAAATCTACATGCAAGTTACACATTAATTTTTTAACTGCTCTTTAGTGATCAACACCTCCTTCCTCATATTTTTTTTTATCTTATCTCTGGTACAACCACCAGGAGTAATTCACTATCAGAAATCTTACCTGGTTTTTTATATGGAGAAGACTCCATAAACTTCTGTATAGCTACATATTTAAAAATTAGTGAGCAATACCTGTGTATGAAATGACATGAAAAATAAAATTACTATTCTAATATTGACAGAAAAAGCATTTACAAAAAATATTCAGAGAATGTTTCAGATAATATAAGAGCTAACATCAGAACTTCAAATTATGCCACACCCTTCAAATTTGTAAGTTCTACAAACTGTTTCTTAAGCTTATAATTAAAGAAGAATAGTAAGGGGAACTAGTCATGACTTGAGGGCAGCACAGCTCCGTAAATTAACTACAGTTAGTGTGGCATGATGGAAAGTGTCCTGAACTCAGAAGAAGTGCTGGCTTTGTAACCAACAGCCATTTGTTCTTAGACAAGTCCCTTCCTCAGGCTCAAAGTTTCTTCTAAAAAATAAACAGTTTACTGCCTTATTTCACTCGGTTGTCTTAAAAATTTAATGAGATAATATTTTTTAAAAACCTCAGAGAAATAGTGAGGCGATAAGATGATTTGCTTTTAAACTTTATTGCTGAAACTATTTTGGAATCCCAAATAAAACCCTGTGTGTGTGTGTGTGTGTGTGTGTGTGTGTGTGTGTGTGTAATAGATTCTAATATTCAAATGTTGCAGTTTTCAGAAAATGTTATTAAGTCCTAATTTGGGGTACTAACTGTTCTATACTTCGTGGCTTATAATTTGGGGCATCTCAGCTATTTTATAATTTGTAACTAAATTTACTGATAAATTTATATATCATCTCATTAAATTAGATAACATAATGGTCCCTGATCAGTGAGCTAATCAATACCAAATGCCACTCATTTTGCTTTGAATCGCGCACTGTTTCCTTGAAGCTAGTCAGAAAAGTGTCAAATAACCTTCTAGAGACTGCACACAATATGGACTGCTTCACAAATTTAAGTGTCGTCCTTGCAGAGGGGCCTGGCTAATCTCTGTATCGTTCTAACTTTAGTATATATGCTGCTGACACAACACAAGCACAAAACCCTACTTTTATGCATGGATACTGAAGAATAATGGATAGGGCCTAGCTTTCTTAAATCTAACTAATCTACTTTAAATTCAGAAAACTCTCTTGAATACTTTCCTTGTGAGGCAGAATTTGAAAATATTTTGAAAACTTGAGGTAGAGATGCAAGAAGCTTGAGAGATTTTCATTATCATAGAAAGAGATCACTGGAGGGACCAACAGTAAGTTGACACCCACTACTCTAGGGAAGCTCAATATGGGACCTTCCACAACCTAAATAAAGATACTACACAGGATATGAAGGGGCTTTGGGGTACATATCTGGTAGGAAATATGAAAAGAAACTCTGCTCTCTTCCTGCAACATTATTTGAACCTCTCTTGACAGTTCAGAACAACCCCAACTAATATCTGCAAGGAGAAAAGATGAACAAGACCCTCAAAGAATAACTCATCGTGAAGGTCTAGGCTGAGATATGGGCTCCATGTAAGGTTTGGGGTGGGGGAGGAAGGGTCCCCCTGCTCACTATATGTAACTAAAGCTAGGAAGCCCAGCTGCCAAAAAAGGAAGCTGGTGCTTTGGGAACAATGGTGGAAAACCTCAGCATATGTGTGGTAACTAAGACAAAGTGTAACTCTGAAGTCTAAATATGGATTGTCACGAAGACTGAGGGATCTGCATCAGTAAGGGCATCGTGGTGGCAAAGGTCAATCATTACAGAACTGCAGGACTAGTTTCAATAGCAACACTGCAGGAAAAGAATCAACAGGAGCAATAGAATGATTGGAATGTCCTTTTTTTCCTCTTTGTCTGACTTGTGAAAGTGGATCGTTTTCCTTGGACTTAGGGAACCACTCAGGTTCTTGGAAAATTAAAGAAGGGGGCTGTAGGAGATAGCTCACAGTGAAAAGTACAAGATTTTCTGCTAAATTGGACATTTCGAGACCCAAATAACTAATTAGAAAAATCAAAGATGTGACACTGTTCCACATGCATTCGGGTTATACATGAAATAAAATACATAACAGTGGAATCCCTGAAGGTAAAGTTCCTAAAAGTCCTGAGGAAAAGAATCCTGCCTCCATGGCTACTTCTAACTAGTCTAGCCTTTTGCTTGGTTTCTGGCTGATGAAGTGGGCCAATTCATTACCATTTCCAAACTAGCAGAACCAAACTATGAAATCTCACCGGATATATGATACAATAGTTATAATTACCCAAAACCTCAATTTAATGTTAACTAGCATTTTAACTCAAACACTTACTTGTGATTACCACTAACAATAGCATAAAATTCTGCAGTCCTTTCATAAATATCTTCAGAAGCGATATCAATGCCTCGCTCAAGAAGCAGCTTGACTATATTTGTTGATTCGTGAGTTACCGCAAACATGAGGGCTGTTCTAAAATAACAGAGAGATAACTTCACCCATAGGAACTTTAATAAAATTATTTGAACAGCTACTTTAACATACCAATTTAATGCCATGATGGTCTGTGTAGACTTGACCGTTGACAGGTGGGTACTAATCTTTAAACCACATCCAAGGCTAAAAGGAAGGGATGAAAAGGAAGCCTCTATGTCCCACTGAGGTACTACATAGTAGAAGGTATTAATTTAAAGTCTTTTGATGGACAACAAACTAGGCTGAAGTCAGTATCTGAACTAAGTAAAGAATTCTCCATTTCTTCCCTACTTTGATATAATATATTGTAATTCACTGTCACCTAGGGGTAAGAGCTATTTAAAGGCTTAACACAATAATATCAATAGTAATGGTAATAATAATAGTCATAGCAGTTTCATTTAACAATACCGATAAGCATGTCCTAGCACTGAATCGAATGCTATCTATATAATTTTACTGATACATACACCCTTTAAGGATATACTATTATTCTCTTTTTCACATCTGGGAACATATTTGTTGATAAGTAATGTTCCCAAGGTCACACCCTAGCAAGTGGGTAAGCTAGGAATTGAACCCAGTCTTATGTGAATCTAAAGCCTATCTCTTTTCTCTTTATTACCCACCTATGACTTGTCTTCACTAAAGAAAAACTTTATCCAACTAATGTTGTCTTTCTTCCCTCAGCCATACCAATCAAAAATAAAAACATTAAAATACACTAGAAATGAAAAAGAAAAAAAAAAACCCTTATGAAACTACAATATCTGGTAATAGCAATTAATAGCAGCTTAAGGATAATCTCCTGTCAACATTCTTCAAAGAAAGCAATTTAGGGGGCCGGCCCGGTGGCGCACTGCTACAGTGTGCCGCTTGGGAAGCGCGGTGGCGCTCCCGCCGAGGGTTCGGATCCCACATACAGACTGGTTCCCGCTCACTGGCTGAGCGAGGCGCAGGGGCAACACCGAGGGTTGCGATCCCGTTGCCTGTCCCGGTCCGGTACGGGGGCGACACTGAGGGTTGCGATCCGTTGCCGGACACGGAAAAAGACAAAAAAAAAAAGAAAGCAATTTAAAGCAGAGTCATGCAAGAGAGAAAATGATTTTCATCTCCTATGTATATTTAATAAGCATTTTAAAGGGATAGAATATAAGAACCAATCTTTTAAAAACACTATAGAATGGTTAAGACGTACAATAGTGAGTGATCAAGTTAATTGAAAAGTTAAAGTCCATACTTTATAATACTAATAAAACTAATATGAAGCCCCTTTAGCTAAAATAAGATCATAAGACCCCCCCCCCAAAAAAAAATCAGGTTACAAGTAGCAAATATCAGTCAGAATTACACAGGAATGTGACCCTACTATGTTCTGTTCTCCATGTTGCCCAATCCAAATAATTGCTTTTCTACCTAACTGAGGATATGTGTTGATATTTTTCACTACATCTCAACAATTATATGGTGGTCTTCTCCCTAATTTAGTGTATCTGGCTTCAGTGACTGTTACCACTCTAGAACAACATGAAAGTTTAAAAGAAAAGCATGTACTACTGTACCTCTCCATGATGTCAACCGCATGTATATCTGCTCCATTCTTTACTAAAAATTCCACCATTGAAGGTCTGTTTCTTTTTAGAGCAAGTAAGAGTGGTGTGAGCCCTTTCTGTAAAACAGCAAAAACAATTTACAATTTATAAAATTACATATTTCTCAATTGAATTGAAAACCTCATAAAAGGTCCTGTGCACTTAAACATATAAAATAGAAAGTAAATGACAGGACATTTCATCTCACCCCTCTGTACTTTCACATATTTCACTCCTTACCTTTGAAATGCCCCTCCTCTGCCTAACCACAGTAACTCCAGTCATCTCCAACACTCACTTCAAACATTTATTGGGTCCAAGAAGCTTTCCTTCTACCATAGCTTTTACAGTGGTATGTTATAGTTATTTCATTGTTTCCTATCTAAACCAAGAGCTTCCTGAGGGCAGAGGCTGTATCTTTTACCTCTATAGCCCCAACCCTAAGAAACAGTAGTAAATGCTTTAAGTATTTTTATTGAGTCAGTGACCTAAATTAGCATCTCTAGAGCAGTGTTTCTTAAACGATATTCCAAAGAATATTTGCTTTACTCTAAGTACTGTGCCCCAAAAGAAAGATCCCATCTTCATCTACATTTGAAAAGTATTATTAAAATGTGCATTATATGTCTAGTAGTAAAGATATCTCTTGAATTAGCTTAACCCCTAGCTGACAACATTAACATCTGAGGAATTAGAGTTTCAGGGATATAGTTTTGAGAGCTTTCCAGTAAAGGTGGAGGTTCCTTCTAGGTTATACAAACTTGCTTGATTCTCTCCTGTCAATAGTGTCAAGATCCCACATGCCAATATCAGGCACTCCTGATCTAAATGGGTCAATAAGGAAATGGCTTCTGAATTTTAAAAGATAGGCTTCAAATGAACTTTCATTACCTATTATGAGTGGTCATGAATTTTCTCATATAACAAGATAACAGATTTTTACCTTAGTTGTTAGAAAGCTAAGTACATAATTTTATTTTCAATTATAATAATAATCCTGGGACCCAACGCATATATAGTTTTTAAATCCATTTTTATTCAGGTTTTCATTTTAATCGCTACTTAAAATTATTTATAGGTAAAATATAAATCAGAAATAAAAATACAAGAACTGTCAATAAAAATTTTTTTTTCCTTTTTGTCTCTTTTTTACTGACCGGCAACAGGATCGCAACCCTCGGTGTTGCGTCCGCACCGCGCTCAGCCAGTGAGTGGGAACCGGTCTCCACATGGGATCCGAACCCTTGGCGGGAGCGCCACTGCGCTCCCAAGCAGCGCACTCTCCAGTGCACCACTGGGCCAGCCCAATAAAAATTTTTAATACTGATACATGTGCATTATTTTTAACATAATAAAAGCCACTAAAATCATTTGCATTTTTAAGGGATAATGCTGAAGAGAATTATATAATATTGTCTGCAATATGCATAACCTATCCAACTACAACCAGATGATATGGGTTGCATGTGTCCCCAAAAGTTTCATGTATTAGAAACTTAATCCCCACTATGACAATGTTAAAAGGGTGGGAAATCCTATCATGATAAATGAATAGCAGGACACCTTTAAGAGGTAAATAGATTCTGAGGACTGTAACCTTGTGAATGGATTGATCCATTCATGCAGTAATGGGCATGGTTTAATGGCTCACAAGGACAGCCAGCTTAGTTCTCTCTTGCTCAGCCATTTGCCAGGTGATAAACTGCATCGCTGCAAAGCCACCACCAATGAGGCTTTCACTAGATGTACTCCCTGGACTGTGAACTTCCCAGCAATTGTATTTCAGCAATAAATTGCTGAAATAATAAGCAATAAATTGTAAGCAATAAATTCTATTTCTTTACAAATTACTCAGTTTCAGGTACTCTGTTATAAGCAACAGAAATGAACTAACACACAGGATTAACCTAATAAGGCTTACAGACATTCTAATGAAATATGATTATTTATAGTATATTTAAGGAAAAAGTTTTTAAAACACTAACTTCTAAATTATAAAATTCAATCCCATTTCTAAGAAACTAATATAAAATATAGGTTATGTTACTATAAATTATTAAAACTTGTCTTGAAAACCTTGGAAGCTTTATCAAAATGTACTATGAAACAGGGGTTGTAAACCTAAATACTTCCACATGCTAAGTACATGACCTGAGTAAGTGAAGTAACTAGGTGGGGACAGTAGCAAACTTGGGAACATATGTCTTGTATAAGGGGGCAGCCTCTGCACAGCATACCAAACAGTAATATGGGCTCTGTAAGCCAGATTTAATTCTTCAAGAGAAGGTTGAAATCCAGATTTCTGCATGAGGCTCCTAAATTGAAATGTTGACTCAACTTTCAGAGGCAAACTAAACATATCTATGGGTCTCATTTATTTTATAGCCCTTGCATATTTGTATTTGCTGTTTCCAGATGCTTGGTATAAAGAAAGCATTTGCATGTAAAAATCTTTCCTTGCTTTAGTATCATGCTTTACCCAAAAATCAAGCCCTAATAATTAGTAACAATTGCTACTAAGACATGATACCCACTTTGAGAATATTTCAAGCACTTATACATTTACAATCTATTTGTATTTAATTGTCCCAGACTGTTAAGCAAATGGATAATTAGTTCATAACACTGAAAAACCTAAATTATTAAAAGAATCCTCATCTGTATTCTTACTAACTTCATGGTTTTCAGTGTTTAAAACTGATACCCTGTTCATAGGCAGGGCTCTATGAATTTAGACATACTGAGATAGTCTACAATATAGCTTCAAGTTTTAAAAAAAGTTAATGATTTGCTACAATTCTAATCATGAAAACCTGGCTCTTAATAGACATTTGTTGACCTGATGACCTGAATGATAAAAAACAGACATGAAATCCTTAAAGGGTCAGCCTCTACTCACTAGAAGACTACTCATAAGCAATTTCCTAAAGAACTTGAGAATGGCAGTGAATGACTGCTAGGTGGAAGGAAAAATATGTTATTCTGTAAGCCAATTACATTCCTTTTAACTTCCTAGCCATAGAGACAGAAAAACACAGAAAAAAAAGTCAGGCTAATATTGTTGGAAAGGACAGAAATGAAGTATCACCTATCGAACTCCAAGTCTTCTACAGATTTCTTAGAATTTGTAATTGGGGAATCTATGTATTGCACTTACTTATTCAGTGATTCTTCACAAAGTGTTGTACCAGGATTCAAAGGAAATATTTTTAAATATACATAACGGTCTTATTAAATTAACTGGATCAAAACCTACAGAAGAGGGCCTAGACGTGTAAATTATTTTTAAATTTCCCTATGTCATTGTGGGGCACAATTCTAGTGGAAAACCAGTGCAGTAGACAATTTAGTCTCATCTCTCACCCATGTGGCTAATTCCATCCATTATCTGGGGATTTGGCCAAAAAGAGGAAAGAGTAAAAGACAGAATCACTTCCTGGAAACTCCACTACATTTTTTTTTAAGCTCCCTATTTTCCACCTTCCCATCAAGACTTTCTGGATTTGAGAGCAGAGTTTAGACTCTTATTTTAGCAACTGTTTCTGCCAGAATAGGACTATATGTCAGTTAATTCTTTCTTCTTCCCTCCTTTCCCACTTAATCATCACCTCTTCACTGCCAATCTGCTTTCCTCAGAGTCCTACTAAAACTGATCTCTAGGAAAGCTGACAATTCACTAACTCTCTCCCTAACTGAGAATTATTATCCCCCAAATTGAAGAGCACCTTGTTAAAGCATAAAAACCGGAAACAAAAACCCAAAAATATGAAAACAAAGAAAACTTCTTGGTATTTTCCCTCAGCTACGTAATTTACAAATTGGCCTGCATATTTCTCATTGCTCTCTCCTTCCGAGGTCCACTTTTCCCTCTGAAGACTTGTCACTGAGAGATAAATCACTTTTTTTTTTTTTTTACAAAATAGGTACTTGTCAACACCGATGGGATTTCTATTTATTGTAAAATGCTTGTTTTGTTTGAATTTTAAGATAAAGCCGATTTCCAAGGCAAATTTTGCTTTCCCGTGTTGTTTTATACTAATTAGAAAAACAACTTGTGGGAAAAAATATTTGGAAAAAAATTTACCTTTAACGAAATCAGTGTTTTCATAAATATGTGCCATAAATGCTTAAAAGAAAGATGTGCCCTCTACTTCTTCATTAAAAGTATCAATATTTAATGTGAAATCCTAGATAACTGCTTGAGCTTCCAAGGATGGAAAACTGACCCCACATGTGTCAATGTGAAAACTAGTAAGTTTCAAATATTTACAAAAGAAAGTTGGTTCATCTATACCTTGTTTCTTGCTTCGATATTTGCATGATGTAAAAGCAGTTTTTCTGCGATAGATACGTTCTGACCGCAGGCAGCATAGTGGAGAGCAGTGTTGTTACGGGAGTCCGTCAAGCATGGATTGGCCCCATGTTCTAGTAGAATAGCTACACATTCCTCATTCTGGCATTGTACAGCCTGTCAGTATTACACAAAGACATAGATTGTAAATTCTAGGAATTCAAAATAAACATTCAACAGGTTTTACCCATTAATTATATTTAAATGAGATAAATTCAGTTTCATTCTATGTATGTAAGTCAAATCCATCTCATGTTAAAAGAGGTGGCTACTCTGTACCTTCATCAGAGCTGTCTTCTTTCTGTCATCACAGGGGTTAAGATTGCATCTTTTCTCTACCAGGAGAGCTACTACTTCACGATGACCAAATGTACAGGCCCAGTGTAGTGGGGTTCTATGAAAGTGAGAGGACATTTTAGAAAATTATCATGCATTCTCTCAAAATATAATTACTCATGTGATTATAAACATTAAATTGCATGTTATTCCTGTGCCTTCAAAACAAATATTTAATTTCCTTCTGAAGAAAGCACAATATTAGCACTTTTTACTCACTATATGAATGCAAGGGCAGCCTGAGTAGAAAGATCACTTTGCATTCAGTTCAACCTGGGTTTGAACCCTACTTTAAACTCTGCCAATTACTAGCTATCACTTAGCTTTTCTGCACCTCAATTTCCTTATCAAGAAAATGGAGATAAAAATAGTGGTTAACTCACAGGACACCACTGTGATGTTCCAATGAGAATCTAGGCAAAGTATTTAGAACAGATCCCAGCACAAATAACAGCTCAGTGACTGTGAGATGGTATAATTATTACTATAATTATTAATACGAAGACAACAGTTTAATGAAGTAACAGTTTAATGAATGATACAGTTACACCTACTCTGCAGATGTTTTAAGAATTATAGATAAAACTATTTCAATAATTCTAAGATGCTCATTTTCTCACACTTTAACATCTCTGACATTGAATGGCCACTTATTAATTCATGACACATTAGAACTATAATTGGCAGCATTTTTAAAATCTCTATTAATATAAGAAATAATGGGGCCTCACACAATCCATGGTGAATCTCTACAGTAAGTGAAACTTTTATACTAAGGTCTATGGTAGTTCTAATTATAGCTGGCATTTAAATAAATTTTAGTTCTTAAAAGTGCTATGGGGAGAGTGGGCTAAAATAACAACAAAAAAAATTTAAAAACAAAGTAATTCTTACTTTGATTTTCATGAAATTTTAAGCTAAAGGAAATTCAAGATTCAAATGAATAGGTATAGCTCAACTTATTCAATATTTAGATTTACAGAATTTAATGCAAATCAGGTATTTCCAATGATTAATATTAGCATTTAATACTGGTATAAGTTTTCAAAAGGGCAGTTAAATGTTATATTTTACAATTTCCTATCTTCAAAACCGCTTCTATTTAAAAGAAGGGAGGAAAATCTTTCACCAACATTAAGTCTAATACTTCAAATTTAAACCTGTCAACTTGCTCAGATTGGCAGGTAATCATGAAGTTTTTAAGGATAAAAGGGTTCTGAGAGATAACAGAATATGTTTGCTACATAATAGGTATTCAGGTTATGTTTGACGAATAAGTGGGTTGAAAGAATAGATAAATATAGTTGGGGAGTTCAATATTTTTAAAGAGAACTTTTATAAAGTAAAGCAATACTTTTGCAATAGTAATAATCATTTATATTTGCTTTTTATTTTCATAAGAATACAATTAAAGTGATTAACCTATAGCTGCTTATATGTGACACATCTGTATATGATAAAAACATATGTGTATAACAAAATGTATACATAATAAAATCTACATGCACAGATAAAAAAAAATTCCCTTTACTTCTGATGTGGCTAAAAATTGGCAGAACATACTAATCCATGAAAAAAATTAATGGAAAGTGGGAAATTATTTTGATCTGCACAAGATTGATATTCCTAAACTCCCCAAGGATTATTTCATTAATAGCAATTTTTTACTAGAATTTTTTCATTATAGAAATTATAGAAATTACAGATATGAAAAAGGAAAAGAAAATTTCACTTATAATACAAAGTTCAGAAATAACTGGGCATTAATTTTAGCTCTTTTGTGCATAGTTTTGGCTAACATGACACCATAATCTGTTTGTGCATATGTGTAATCAAACTTTTTTTCTCACTTAATATACCAAAGTACATCTTCACCTGTCTACATACAACTGTAGGTATGCCATCTCCAATGGTCACACACTATTCTATCCCATGTATACTCTGCAATTTTTTTTAATAAATCCCATCATACAGGTTCTTCTTAATGTATTGCTATTTTAAGCAGTGATGAAAAAAGCAAATCACATGCATCTCTAGTTATTTCTTAAAGATATTTTAGTATAATGGAATTGTTCGGTAAAAGGCATAAATGTTTTTTTAGTGTAGTACTTCTCAACAAATTTTCTACTGGAAAACTCATAAACAACTTGAACTTTAAGCAACAGCATAAGTACCACTGCTTTTAATCCTCAAAAACCTTCTGGATGGAAAACAAGTTCTAAATTCTTACATATAGTTGGGCATTTCTGGATTTTCAATCCCATTCTATTCATTTATCTGTCTTTTCAGCTGTTAGTAAACTACTAATTTGCGGAAATTCGTAACACATTTTGATATCTAAGAGGGCAAGTCTTTGCTTATAACGATACAAAAATTATCTTAATGTCATCACAACAGTAAAAGCATGTTGAAACAAAAAATTTTAAATCTTGATATTTTTATATGGCTTATGTAAAAATCATAAATTTAAAAAGAGATCATATTTTGAAATAAATTAGTTTTCCTATACAACAATATGGAGTTATCTTCCCAGTTCAGAGTTTCCTTCTCAAATTCTTCAGTAAAAAGCATATATACATAGATGTATACTGATTTAAAATGCATAGTGGAGTTTATTCAAAGAATTTTTATCCAAGAAATTGATGTTATGGGAATTATTTTTCTCATGCACTTTCTTGTAATGTACATAACTTTATGATTTTTAAAGTGTGAACATTATAAATAAAACGCTGTATATACTTAATTTTAATAGTTAAATCACTTTACGATCTTCAATAAAGTGCTCTATAAGGGGAATTCTGAATGGATCTAAAACCAGCTAAAGTTTTGTTTCTGTTTTGCTGCTCATAAAGACGGTCTGGGCACTTGACCCCTGCAAAGTTTCTATGTCCCAGGTGCTGAGGAATGTGTGAAGGAAAGAAAGCCTAGCATCTTGGGTGGCAGGAGAACTCAGGCCCCACCATGCAGAGCCCAGGAAGGTGTGGCTTCTCCCACATCCGCCTCGCCTCCTCCCCACTGACTCTCACTCCCTGGTCCCAGTCCCTTACTTCTCATTCCTGTCTCTGTCATCCACGCCACCTTCCCCATACAGAAGGATCATCTGTATTCTTTCCACATCACCCTTCCTGGCAGCATGATGGATCTTTCCCAGACGTCCGAGTTTGATCTGGTACCTAAGCCGAAAGTGCGTGATTTTCTTTCTCAACCACCCAGTGTCTGCAGTGTCTGAACTGCTCTTCCAATTGGTGGAGAAGCTCGAAGGGGTCTCTTCTATACTCCCCAAAACACCAGAAAGCCTATTCATGGTGGAAGTTACCAGCTTCGGATACACCTCACCTCCCCCCTCGGCTATTACCACCTCTGAAGCCGATATTATTAAATACTATTAGATACTATTATGGATAAGCCAACCGCTCTGCCACAACAATCCAACTGGAAGCATCCAGTTCTGAACGGTAACCAAGCAACGGGTCTAAACACAAGTGCGCATGCACACAAAGACCTGGCGGCCAAGAGTTCTAAGTGGGCATGTGCACGGCTCCTGGTCGTCCAATGGTTGGTGAGTGATGTCACAGCCACTAAGTACATTTAAAGCTGGTTCTGATTGGCTACTTGTTACCATGGCTACAGGTCAGTTCTTTCCTAAGTTTGAGGCAACTTGAACCAGATGGTTTCTGTTTAAAAGTTGCCTTTCATCACCTAAGTTCAAAATGAAAAATATTTTATATTCTAGAATTGTAGACTTATTTTTGAAGTTTGGGTCAAGAATTGTTTAATAACTGCGTTTAGGAAGATCTCCCTTTGTTTTTAGGTGATTGGCCTTAACTAGAAGAGTTATATACATAACTTTGTTTTTGTAAACAATTGTTAGTCTTCTTTTTGTTTTTGGTAACTTTAGGGCCTCATGCTCAAATCCTAACATAACAATCTCCAGTGGGAAATTTTAGTCTCTTTGTAAATTTTTGTAGGTATATGATAGTGATATCTTATGCATGTGTTCACTCCATAGAAAAGTAATCACAATTTTCTACTGGCAAACACAGCTTTGATAGTAGGATTAGACACTAAGTTAAAAGCATATAAAAGTTACTGAATGATTGTATTTTATTTTATTTTTTTTTAAGATGACCAGTAAGGGGATCTCAACCCTTGGCTTGGTGTTGTCAGCACCACACTCAGCCAGTGAGCTAACCGGCCATCCCTACATAGGATCCAAACCCGTGGCCTTGGTGTGAGCAGCACCGCACTCTCCCGAGTGAGCCACGGGCCAGCTCTTGAATCATTTTATTTTTGAACCACATCATAACATCAGAATAGTGCTATTTTTGAACTATATATAGTAACAGATACAGGCGGAATACAGTGCAAGAAGCTCAAGGTCTTCCAGGACAGGAAGAGCTGCAGAGGGCAGGAGGCAGGGGGCAATGGAACCTCAGGTAGCATCTAGCAGAGACTGGTGATCAGCAGCACATACCATACCCAGAAGACCCTGAGAGAGGCTTGTAGTTGAGAATGGTTTACATGCACATTACATTGTTGCAAGTATCCTATTGCTTTTGAAAGACAGGCTAAACTGTGACGCCAATAGTCTTATTTACAAATATTAAAAAAAACACTTCAGTTTCATATATGGAAAATCCACTGGAATACATCTGTTTTGGAACACGTAAGCAGTTCTGGGGAGAGAAAAGAGAAATGGACTCTCATGAACTAGGTCAACTATAGATCTTGGCTATAGTGGCTTCACTGTGAGTCAGGTAGGGGTATTAAGAATATTGGGCAAAATCAAACATTAGATCGATATTTCTAGAGTCCATATCCACTGATCATACTCACAAATTGGCAAATGTTGAGAAAGAGTCCTAACTTCCAGGCCAAGCAATCAGAGTGAGTAAGCGAGCATGGGCACATTCCTCCCTGGCATTACTTCAGGTTGTGAGGTAATATTATTTAACCAATAATCAAGTTTGAGGGAAAGCAGCATCTGTAACTACACTTGCCACTGACAGATGATATCTCAAGAACAAGTGGAGAAACAGAAGTAGTTCCATTTTGATGTCAAGATCAATCTCTTGGACACATCACTAGACATAGAAAATGAACTGAAATAAAAGTCTACACTAGTCAATCCACTGCATACCGTCTACACTACCCAGCAATCTTCTGCAGTAGGTACATCATCATTTCACACACTCTGTGATCTCTAACACTGTGGGTTGGTCAGATACACTTGTCAAGGGGAAGCCAGATGTCACTAAAAGACTGAGTGAATGAGTGGAAATCTTGCAACTTGCTTTTGGAGATACAGTCATCAAATGAGATATTTCAGTGAACCATATACTGTCTTCATTGATGTATCAATACACAAAGGAGTGGTGGAAAATACTGTAAAATACAAACTTGAAAACAAGTAACACCTGATGACCTCCAGAGTTATACCTGATCACCTCTATCTTTAATGTCAGCCTATTGCTTTCATAGGCTATCATGCCTATGTTCTTTTTATTAGGGTAACATTTTTTCTCTTCATTAGTGTATGAATAATTTTGCAATGGCCAAGTTCTTGCTTATTAAAACACTCTCTCTTCAAATTATAAGCAGACTTTCGAGTGTTTTTATAAATGTCTCCATTTTATATTATTTCTCATTGGTATTCACTGGTTTTCTGAGTGGACAGGGCTGGGGAGGTGAATCAGAATACTTAGTCCACGGCCTGTACCAGGAACTCCAGGACTGATAGAGATTTGTCGGGCCTCCCTGAGCCAGAGGCCGACAAAACCGAGCGGGAAGAGACCCCGGTCCAGCCGGGGGTCCCTTGTGGGGCTGAGCGGGATGATGAGTGTCGCTGGCACGGCCCTTCCCCCCCAGGACCTTCCTCCCCGGGGGCCGAGAAAGAACACCACCGAGCCAGGAGAGTGGTCAAAGCCGGAACTCTGTTTATTGCGAGGGGACAGGGGCTTATATAGAGAGGACAGGGTGGGGGAGCCGTCACCCAATCAGGGGCAGCCACGCCGTGGAGGGACGGGAGAAAGTAGGGCGGGAAAAAAGTGCAGAGTCATAGAACCCCGGAAAAGGGAGTAGTTAGGTACGTGCGCTTTGGCCCACATGAAATGGCGGCGGCGAGCTTGCGGCTCGCACGCAACATGGCTGCCGCCCCGCCCCCGCCAAGAAACAGACATTAGATATGGGAAAATCCCTTATGGCGAAAATGCACCGTAATATGGCCCAACAGAGATTGAAATCCTAAGCAAAGGGAACCCACAGGTCCAAGCTGAGACATTATTTGAGACAAGGTGAATGAACCAAAATCTTATTGGCGAATCTAACATTTATGAATTTTTACATTAAAATATAACAAAATATAAACAGAATTTTGGAGCAGGAAAGTTACGCTCATGTTAGAAGGTACACAAAGCCCACAAAGCATTTCACCCTCCTGGTCTCTTTCTTCCTTCATATATTGAGTCTGTTTGACTAGAAAATCTGTATTTCTTCATTGATTTTTCAAATTCTAAAATTATGTCTCTAAGTTGAAGCTAAAATCCTCACTCATGGTTTCTTTTTCTGGAGAGAGGAAACAAGAGCAGCTGCTCATACCCACAAGTGGGCCTGGTGCTCACAGTAAGGTATCTCAGAGCACCAATGTCACATGACCAAGTGAGGCAAATGAAGAAAATTTTTCATGTTTTCTAAGTGCAGAGAGAAAACAGTCACTGTGCCACCCAAAACATACCAAACAGTCCACTCACTTGGTTAAAATGACTTTACCAGTAATGACTTTTTCCTGGCTATTGTCTGCCCTCCTATAGATAAGATTTGTTAACCTACTGAATCACAAAATTGTATTTGCTTTCAGACAGCATCCAATATAAAGTGACAACACCCCCCTAACCCATGTTTAGACCCTCCCTCAAATCACCTAGTCAAAGCCCAAATTCTGTAATAGGCTTTTTTTTTTAACATTGCCCTATGGAGACACCCCATGGTTGCTCATGGTGTGTGTCCTCTCACTGCAATGAGCAATAAACCTGATTTGTTCTTGGTTCAGCTTGTTCACAGGTGTGCTCCTGCTGGTCTTTTGCTGCAGGTCATGAATAAAGGAATGATCTCATCTGACCCAGCCGACTCTGGGTCCTCAAGATGTGTGCCCACACTTCAGCTCTTGTCCTAGGCTCTGCCTACTCCAGAAAGCCTTCTCTGACTCCCCCAGCAAGCTCAGTTCTATTCTCCAGGACCCCTTGCACTTCTTCTCTTATGACAGCCACTGCATACCTGGGCACATTTCCCCCACAGACTGAAAGCTCCCTGTGGGCCCTAGTGAGGAGTGAGGTATGCCCGACCACATTCCCAGCACTTTTTCTAGCGTGTATTCAAAAGTATTTCATAAATACTTGATGATTGTACACAAGAATCAATGCTTTTGAATCCACCTTATATATAATGTCAGACCAATGTAATGACATATTTTTAATGGCCTTAACTCTTTCAAGTAACCAATATAATGTTTCCAGAACAATGTGTAAAAATAAAATAGCATTAAAATTTCAACTATAATTGTGTGCAAAGAATCTTCCAAATTATGAAATCTAAGTCACTTATTTTATAGGCCAAATGTGAATATTCTTGTAGCTTTTGAAATTCTATCATGTAAAACTTAGTTGTTTACAAAATACAAATTAAAAAGCAATTTCACTTAAAATACTTTCTATTACTACACAAATTGATTAAAACAAAATTCCAAAAGAAGATACTTCTTTAAAATAATTTAAATATGCAACTTGCAACAGCTACATTTATTGTAAACCTACTGTCTTAAAAACAAGGAGCAACTATCCCTTGTTTACTTTAATATGGTGAAAAGTTTGTGGAACCAGTTGCTTATTAATAACCATACGTAAAACACTAGTGATAAGTCATTCTGCATGCATTCTTTCCTGGTTAAAAATTATTTTTTAATTATTGAAAATGTTTCAAAACACTTTGTTTGAAAGATGTGTAAAAACAAGGATAGAAGAATATGACTGCCTGTTTCCTGCCTAACAATTTAACTTCAATTACAAATACACACAAATAGCTGGATGGTTAGCTCAGCTGGTTAAAGCACAGCCTTACAACAGGGTGATGTAGTTTGGACGTTTTGTCCTTCCAGAACTCATGTGGAAATTTGATCCCCAATGTGTCAGTGTTGGAAACTGATTGAGTCAGGGGGGCAGATCCCTCATGAATAGATTAGTGCTCTCCTTAGGTGGGGGGAGTAATGAATGTGTTCTCACTCTATTAGTTCCCCTGAGAGCTGGTTGTTTAAAAGACCCTGGCACCTCCTCTGTCTCTCTCTTGCTTCCTCTCTCCATGTGATCTGTTTGTACCCACCAGCTGGCTGCCACTTTCCACCATGAGTAGAAGCAGCCTGAGGCCTGTGCCATATGTAGCTGTCCCAGAATCGTAAGCCAAATAAGCCTCTGTTCTTTATAAATTACCAGTCTCAGGTATTTCTATTATAGTAACACAAAATGGACTAATACACAAAGTCATGGGTTTAGATCCTCGTACCAGCCAGCTGCAAATAAAAAATAAAAAGAGAGAGACAAATACACACACACATACATGTAAGTACACATGTGTGTATATATATGCGTGTTTATTTATTTTGATATCCTTAGATTTGTATTACCGATTTCATTTTTTCTACTGGGAAGTAACTGTTTCATTATTCTACAAAACATGGCACCTCACAATCAGTAGATTTGAAGCCCAGCTAACTGTTCTGTTCCTCTCCAGCAGTTTCAGCCAGGTCTGCCTGTCCTTGGGTTTGAGGAATTCCCTAGCTGTTCCCCTCCACTGGCAGGATCTCCAGCTCACCCTGGCCCCCCTGGTTCCACCCCTAATTCTCCAAAAATTTCATAAGCATGAAGAGAGTTTTCTCCTCAGGAAAACATTGCATGGTCCTGCTACTGATCAATTATGGGCTTATAATGAATGATCAATCCATGTGATTTGTCTGTAAACCTGAAAGGGTACGTTGAATACTTTTCCTTTTTCTCAAAATAAGTGAAGGTACACATTACTATTGAAAACAAAAATTTATTAAAAGATATTTATGAATAAATATGAATCAAGAAATCTTTGCCTACCCCTATATCCCAAAGATTTTCTCCTAGATTTTTTTTCTAAAGATTTGTACTATTATATTTTACAAGTTTATGATGCATTTTGAGTTAATTAGTTTGTAAGGTGGGAAGTTTAGGTTGAGATTTGTTAGCCTGCAGATGTCATTTTCTCCAATACCATCTGTTGAAAAGACTATCCTTCCTCCTTCACTTGCTTTGTACCTCTGACAAAAATGAGATGGACATAGTTGCATGGCTCCATTTCTTGGTTCTTTGTTCTGTTCCACTCATCAACTGGTCATATATCAACAGTATAACACTGTTTACATTACTGTGCCTATAGACTAAACTTTAGTACCTAGTAAAATGATTCATGTACTTTATTCTTCTTCAATAACTGTTGTAGCAACCCAAGGGTCTATGCCTTTTCATATAAATTTTAAAATAATCTGATCTATGTGCACAAAAGAAAAGCTTGCTGGGGTTTTGACAACATTTTCATTAACTCTATAGATCAATTCGGAGAGTTGATATTTTTGCTCTATCGGGTCTTCCAAACAATAAACAAAAGTGTCTCTGAATGTATTTAGTTCTTTCACTTCTTTCAATGTTTTGTAATGTCCATCATACAGTTTCTATAAAATTTATGTCAGATTTAGGTCTAAGAACGTCATTTTCTTTGGAGCAATGGTAAAGATATTATCTTTTTAATGCCAGTTTCCACATATTCATTGTAGTACATAAACATGTGATGGGTTTTAGAGTGTAGAACTTTTATCCTGTGAACTTGCTGAAGTAACATGATTTCTACAAGATTTCTGGAGATACCCGGGATTTTACACGGAGTCATGTAATCCACAAACAGGGACAGTTTTATTTCTTCCTTTCCAATCTGTATACCTTACTTTTTTTTTCTTGCCTAATTGTGCTGGCTAGAACTTTAGTGCTGTGTCTAACAGAAGTGGTGAAAGCAGACATCTCTGCCTTGTTTCCAGTCTGAGGGGAGAAACATTGTTTTTCATCATTAAGTATAACTTAGCTGTAGGATTTTTTTCTAAACGCTCTTGATAAAGTTTGGGAAGTCCCTTTCTATTGCTAGTTTTCTGACAGTTTTTATCATGAAAGGGTGGTATACTTTGTCAAACGACTTTTCTGCATCAATTTACACAAATGATTTTTCTTTTAGCTTACTGGTATAGTACACAACATAGATTGAGTTTGATAGGTGACTCAGCCATGCAGGATACTTGAAATAAATCTCACTTGCTCATGTGCATAATTCTTTTTATATATCTTGCTGTGTTCGATTTACTAATGTTTTGGTGCAGATTTTATGTGTAAGTTTATTAGAGATATTGGTCTATGGTTTTCTTTTTTGGTACTATCTTGGGCTGGTTTGGGTATCAGCGCAACACTGGCTTCATAAAGTTATTTAGGAAGTGACCCTCTTCTAGAAGTGACCCTGTTCTTCTCCTGTGTTTTCTCCTACGTCTTCTTCTCAATTTCTTTTTAAAAAATTGGTGCAACATTGATGTTAATTCTTTAAATGTTTGGTAAAATTCTACAATGAACAATCTAGGCCCAGAGATTTTGGGGGACAGGGAGCTGTTTAATAACAAATTCAATTTCTTTAATAGTTACAGAGCTACACAGGTTATCTATTTCATATTGGCTCAGTTTTAATAATTTGTGGTTTTCAAGAAATTGTTCCATTTCTCATAAGTAGTTGAATTGATGAGCATAAAACTGTTAGTAGCATTCACTATCATTGTAATGGCTGCAAGGTCTGCTGTGACATCTCCTGTTTATTATTAGTCCTCTGCAGTTTCAGATGACAAATTTTCTGTCATTCAAATTTATATCTCCCTATAAGTATACATCACCTCTCGGGTATGCTTTCAAGAATTTCTCTTTGTTTTCAGTTTTCACAAGTTTTTATATGCTACATCTTGACGTAAATTTCTTTGGGTTTATCCTATTTAAGGTTCACTCACCTACTTGCATCTGTAGGTTTCTGTTTCTGTTAAATTTGGGAAGTTTTCAGATATTACTTTATTCTGAATACCTTGTAAGCCCCGCCATTTCTTTCTATTCTCTTTCTGGGTCTCTGACAATACATATGCTAGTTATTTTAATGCTGCCTGATAGGTCCCTGAGACTTTCTTTTTTAATCTTTTTTTTTTTCTCTGTTGTTCAGAATTGGTTAATTCTCTTGATCTGTCCTCGAGTTCACGGATTCTATCTTCTGTCTTCTCCCATTTACTACTGAGCCTATCCAGCAAATTTTTATTTTAGTTATTGTATTTCTTAATTTTATAATTTCTACTTGGTTCTTTCTTATGACTTCCATTCCTTTGCCTGCATTCTTAAGGTTTTCATTAGTTTCAAGAAAATTCCTAATTGCTCATTTGCACCACCTCACTCAGTCTCAGTGCAGCTGGGTCAGTGTGAAGCTGGTTTTCCACTGGGCCCTGCTGATACCAGGAATGGCAGGAAACCAGAGTTCCCACTAGCCTAGACTCACACCACCTTCCCAGTGGAGGCTCAGCCTCCTGTTGGGCTCTCCTGACAGCAGGATGGGGAGAGTGACACCAGCCCTGCCACACACTGCCTTAGTAAGTCCCACTGCTGCAGGGCAGGACTGAGGCTAGACTTGTCTCCAGACCCCACTGACAGTACCCTGACAAATGGATGGTAAAATTGTCTGCTTTTACAAGTGAGAGCTGGAAGAACAGTTCCAGAAGGGATATCAAAATGCCACCTGCTTCGGCAAATGGGTGACAGAAGATCAGCTCCCTTCTTGGCTCACCTAATCCTCTTCAGTAGATATTTTATGAAAATAAGGACAGTCCCTTCTATTCCTAGTATGCTAGAAATTTTAATATCCTCAAATTCATTTTCTACATCTAACAACATGATCATATGATTTCTCTCCCTTAGTGTTAATATGATAAATTATATTGAATTTTTTACTTTTAACTCAAACTTGCATTTCTGGAATAAATGTAACTTCACGATCCATAGCACATGTGCACACACAGTTTGCTTGTCTTGGCTCAAAAATTTATATGGAATACTAAACAAGCAAATAAGTATAGAGAGAAAGTGTTTAAGAAGAGTGTAGGGGTGGGAAAAATGTGCTTCCCTCTACACTTCTAAGTTTCTTGGCTGTTCTACAAATTAAATAAGGCACACTAAGAGGAGAAATAACCATTTTAATTACATATGGACACACTGGAGCCCTACAAAAATATGAGACCCAAAGAAGGGCGAGATGATTAACAGAAAGGAATATGGGCTTGGGGCTTCTGGCAGGGAGGGAAAAAAATTGGGGAGGGTGAAGGTAGGAAATGTCTTATGAATAAAGTTTTCCTTCTTATACAGAATAAAGTCCCTCAGGTGATAAAAGCTGTCTTGGAGCAGCTCTCTTCCTGGTACCGATACCTTTCCCAACGGAGATTTCCTTTAAAGATGTAAATTCCCTTTACAAAAAGGTAATTTTTCAGAGCTATGCCTGTATCTGCAGTTTCTCAAAAAAATCAACTAATAAGCCTAAGAATTATATTTTGGGGTGGCATATTCTGGTCCCCTACAGTCCTACTTTGGGGTGGTATGTCCTGATTCTCAAGAAGAGCAATGATGATGGACCTGCCCTGCCTGATATTCACACCTTTTGTAATCACTTCAATACATGATGAGATAGACTGACGACCAAAGGAACAGAAGAGAAAGTCGAAAATGAACACAAATACACATGGTTTCTGAAAGTTAAAAAAATAAAGTGTCCTCTTTTACTAGAAGAAAAAAAAATGAGTTTTTAATAAATGTCATAGGGATAACTAAAAAGCAGTGAGGAAAAAGAAAGTTAGACCTATCTAACACAATGGAATAAGATAAAATTCAAATAAATTGAAGACATAAGTGTAAAATGTAAAGTGAATCAAGCTCTAGAAGACTACATGGGAGGATTCTTTTACAATGTAAAGGTGGAAAATGCCTAAGATGACTCAAAATCCAGGAGTCATAGACAAAAAGTCTGCTAAAATTGACAATATAAAACTCAAGTTTCTTTATGGCAAAAAAGAACATATATATAACCTCCTAAATATACAGGCTTCATATTACTGTAAGGACACAAATATCTTTCTGAGGAGCAACAGTAACCACAAATTTATTATCAACTATTCCATACATTGGGACAAGCTTAGTACAATCAATCTGAGGGGGATTTTCAGTTGACAAAGCTACCCTCACACATTTTGTGGCCTTTCACTTCATCTTACCATTCATTATTTCACCTCCAGTTATTCACTTTTTATTTTTACATGAAACAGAATCCAACAACCCATCAGAAATTTCACTGGATTCATAAAATCCCATTTCTCCCAGATTACACAATTAAAGATATCCTGGGATTTCTCTTCCTAGTACCACTCCTTCCTTCTCACCCTAGTTCTATTTTCCCCTGACCTTTCAGGAGATCCTGACAATTATACCCCAGCAAACCCCCTCAATATGCCAGCCCTTATCAAACCAGAATATTTCCTATTTGCATCCGCAATCCTCCGATCCATTCCTAATAAAATGGGAGGTGTCTTTGCCCTCTACTCTCCATCCTAATCCTAGCAATTGTCCCAAAACTTCAACTATCCAAACAATGAAGCATCATGCTATTCCAACTGTTAAGTCAATGTCTGTTTTGAATTTTAGTTTCTGACCTCCTCACACTCACATTCATTGGAGGCCAACCACTAGAACACTCCTTAATTATTATTGGACTGTAATAGTCTGTTTCTGTTGCTCATAATAAAATAAACAGAACTGGGTATTTTATAAAGAAGACAAAATTTCTGTTTACAGTTTCAGAGGCTAGGAAGTCCAAAGTCCAAGGAACACATCTAATGAGGGTCTGGGTGGTGGCAACACTGACCCAAGGGTCTCACATGGCAGAAAATGGCACAGCAGAGAGAACTTCTCATGTGCTCCCCTTTTAAAGTGCTCAGAACCACACCTATGACCACCATTATTGATCCATTCACTACTGCATGGTCCTCAATCTAATCACCTCTCCAAGGCTCCACCTTTCAGTTACCATAATAGGATTCCCCACCCTCCCGACAGTCACAGTAGGGGTCAAGTTTCTAATACATAAAACTTGGGGGATACAATTCAAATTTCAATGAGTTTGGGGGGGGACATTCAACCCACTACACAGATAAACATCATCCATCCTTTACTTCCTCATTATTCCCATCCTTATATCTCTCACAAGTCAAATCAAGAATAAACTCCTCAAATGAAGAGTCCTTGTAGTACAGAATATTACTCTGGTCTTGTAAACCAACAACAAAGGAGAAGAACATCTCCCTAGGGCAATCAAGGAAGAAGCATTCTGCTCCACCATCAGCACCCAAAGCTGAAATTCTACTGAAACTATTCCCTGATTTTGTTTCTTGAGAGCAAAATAAATTGTCTCAAGTACTATGTCAGTATTGAAAGAACAAATATAAATTTACTAGTACCTGATGTACATCGTGCAGTGACTTTCCCCATTAAAGATGTACTAGTACCATATATGCTAGATCATACATAGTACATATATATCCTATCATGCACAAAACTACCCCATGCATACAAGCTATATACAGTACATAAAACAGACTAGTAATCATAATAGAAGTGTTCAGTTCATGAATATTCTTATCCCAGCTAAATTTTTAGCATATATGGGACATATCATTATTAATCATACATAGCACATTAAGCCAAATCAATTCCAGACAACATGTGTATCATCTCCAATAGTGGTATGTTTATCGCCAAGATTCAAGAAATCAGCAACTTCCTTGGGAAGTGTCCCTCTTCTCGCTCCGGCCCCATAAAACTTGGGAGTTTCGAGCCTGAAACTATACTTAGGCTAAATACATACATATATATATATACAGCTTAAATATATAGTATACATGTGTGTGTATATATATATGTACACATACAATACACACACATACATATAACCATGGCCAGAATATAAATAAGTTGTTGGAAAATTTGCAATTCATGTCACAAATAAATACTAATCTTCCTAAAATATAAGTAAAAGATCAGCAAAACAAAAATAAAATCAGGATAAGGAATAGTTGGGGAAAAAAAAGAAGTACAAATGCACCACAAACAGAAAACAATGCTCTACCTCACTCATAATAAGAGAAATGATTATAAAACTAAACTGAGATATAAAACTAAAGTGGTTTTTATCATACTGTCAAAGATCCAAAGTTTGACAGCACAAATATTTGCAAGGGTATAGGGTGAAACAGGCTCTTTCTGCTTCTGGCTCTGCCTTCAAAATATATCCAGAATCTGACCACTTCAAGATACCACCATTGCTAACACCCTTAACACTAATCCTTCCTGGAATTACTCAAATAGCTTCCTAAATTGTTCTCGTTTCCACGAATGCCCCACTAGAATCTACCCTTAAAGAGGAACCAGTTATTCTTTTGAAATGTAAATCACATCATGTCCCTTCCTAGCTCAAAACTCCTTACCACTCCTTACTTCTTCAAATAAATGAAGAGTTTTACTGTGGTTCAGGGATTGAAAGACTCAATATGGTCAAAATTCCAGTTCTTCCCAAATTGATCTATAATAGATCCAATGCAACACAAGCAAAATCCTAGGAAGCTTTTATGCAATAGATAAGATGATTCTATATAAGGAAGCAAAGGACTTAGAATCCAAAATAATTCTGATACAATAACAAGGTTGAAGAACACACATTACTGGTTTCAACACTTACCATAAATCAACAGTAATCAAGACAGTGTTGTAACAGCAAATGATAAACAGATTAGCTGAGAATAGAGTTCAGAAATAGACCAACGCATAGTCAGTGAACTTCTAACAGAGGTGCCAAGGCAATTCAATAGGGAAAAAAGTACATTCTTCTCAACAAAAAGTATACATACTTTAAAATTATATACAGCAATTAATGTTTTGGAATTTTAACTTACTTAGAAACGGCTCAGGGCCAGCCCGTGGCTCACTCAGGAGAGTGTGGTGCTGATAACACCAAGGCCACGGGTTTGGATCCCTATACAGGGATGGCCTGTTAGCTCACTTGGGAGAGCGTGATGCTGACAACACGGAGTCAAGGATTAAGATCCCCTTACCGGTCATCTTTAAAAAAAAAAAAAAAAGCAATAGCTCAGATATTTCATGAATATCTATTACTTAATTTAATGTAAATTGACTTTAATATTTCAAGTTACTGAAAAAGATTTTTAAAACTATGACAAGTTCTTCTATAAACTTTTGTCCCATCTGCAGTCACATAGTTACTCATTCTTAACAATTATGCTTGAATTGCTCGTGGAAAATAAGGCAAAAAAAATCTCCATCTCAGGGCCGGCCTGTGGCTCACTTGGGAGAGTGTGGTGCTGATAACACCAATCAATTCATTGGATACAATCATATTTGATTGTCTCTTTAAAAATATACAATGGAAGGTTATGATAAACTTACAAGGAAAAATGATATAGGACATTGGGTAGACAGGAACAGGGATGCTAGCAGAAGCAGAACTTTTCAATGTATACCATGCAGCCATATGAATACATTACTTGTCCAAAATTTAAAAAAAAAAAAAGTGTTGACACCAAGGGGCACAGAAGAACAAAAACACTGAGATATGCTCCCTCAACTGGCAGCACTTAGTATACGATGACGGCACAAAATGCCAAGCCCACCTTCTGACTCAGAAATTCTAGGTTTCACATTTGGACCAAATAGAACATAGTTTTGCACATTTGTGACTAAAGTAAGCTCTTAGCAAATTTTAATAAAAGGGACTCTACTTACACTGACAGGGGATGTCCACCAACAGCCAACAGTATAAATCAGAATTAATAGTAAAACAATGTATATTGTCCCTAAGGCTTAACTTGATCTATTTTTACTTTTCCATTTAATGTATAGACACCTTATAAACTTCATAAACCCATTATAACACAAAGTGAGAAAATGAATAAAGAGCTCACCTGAGAGGTGTTCATTTCCTACATCTCTTGGGGCACTGTGAAGGCCCAGCTGGAGGGACAGAAAGAGGACTCATATAACAAGTTCTGGCCTGCCTTGCAGCTGCTAGATGTACTTCCCCAACATCTCAGCACTCCAGCTGGGGAACACCTTCCCTATGGGAATAGGGCCTGTTGGCCTTTGAAAGGCATGGGAATGAGCACATAGAGAGGACGAGAACTGTCCACATGAGACTCTGAAATGATTGTGGGCACAGAAAACTACAGTTTTTCCTCTGAGTGAATATAAACTTTTTTCTATTGATTTAAATAATTCACAGGGGGAAAAAAATAACAAACGACTAAAGTATATAAAAGATAAGGTATTGCTCTTTTATTAAAACTAACATAGTAGAAAAGACTCGGGATACATCTTTATCCATTGTGCTAGTAATAACGCTTTCCCGCTTGAGTTAGAGAACCCACAGGAAGCAGGGTAAAAGGACAGGACTGCAGACAAAGCGCTGACAATCTCAGACTCTGTATTACCTTACCCACCTGAGATTCGGTTTTGTCTATTATGAGGGCAGATGGCTAGATAGACCTCATAGGAACAATGCATGCCGGCACTTGTACCCAGCACTTGGCTAAATACTTCACAAGTGAATATGATGGGCTCACTGCTCAATTTTACCAAATACTTAAAGAATACCAACTCTTCTCAAACTCTTAAAAAATTGAAGATGAGTGAATACTTTTAAACTCATTTTCTGCAACTAGAAAGAACCTCATACCAAAACCAGACAAGAACACAACCACCACCAAATACTACTGACCAACATCTCTAATGAACACAGATGCAAAAATACTAGTAAACAGAATTCAATATCATATAGAAAAGATCATTTACCACTATTGAGTGGAATTTATCCCAGGAAGGCAAAGATGGTTCAACATTTGCAAATCATTAAATTGGATGAATTGTATCAACAGAATGAAGACACAAATCACTGTGTTTACACACAAATGATTTTTGACAAAGGTACCAAGAAAACACATTGGAGAAAAGACAGTCTCTTCATTAAATGGTGCTGAGAAAACTGCATATCCACATGCAGAAGATTAAAACGAGATTTCTATTGTTCACCATACACAAAAATCAACTCAAAATCGATTAAAGATGTAAATTTAAGATCCAAAACTATGAAAAAAAAAAAGATCCAAAATTATGAAACTACTAGAAGAAAACACTGGAGAAATGCTCCATGAAGTTGAACTGGACAAGGCCTTTTGAACAAGACTTCAAAAGCACAGGCAACAAAAGTAAAAATAAAGAGATGGGATTATATCAAACTAAAAAGCTTCTGCATGGCAAAGGACACAATCACCAAAGTGAAGAGACAGCCTGCAAAATGGGAGAAAGACTTTGCCAACCACACATCAGGCAAGAGGCTAATATCCAGAATATATAAGTAACTCAAACAACCCAAGAGCAAATAAACAAATTATTCAATGTAAAAATGGGCAATACACATTTTTCAAAGGAGACATACAAATGGACAACAGGTATATGAAAAAATGTTCAACATCACTAATCATCAGGGAAATGCAAATCGAAACCACAGTGAGATATCACCTCACCCCAGGTCAACTGGATATTATCAAAAAGAAAAAAAAATAACAAACACTAGTGAGGATGCAGAGAAAAGAAAACACCCATACACTATTGATTAAGAATGTAAATTACGGGCCGGCCCGGTGGCGCACTGGATAGTGCGCCACTTGGGAAGCGTGGCAGCGCTCCCGCCCGAGGGTTCGGATCCCACATGCAGACCGGTTCCCGCTCACTGGCTGAGCGAGGCACGGGAGCAACACCGAGGGTTGCGATCCCGTTGCCGGTCCCTGGTCCGGTACGGGGGCAACACTGAGGGTTGCAATCCATTGCCGGACACGGAAAAAGACAAAAAAAAAAAAAAAGAATGTAAATTACTACAGCCATTATGGAAAACAACACAAAGGTTCTTCAAAAAAGGAGAAATTGAACTACCTTAGGATCTAGCAATCTCAGTATTAGGTATATATCAAAAATAAATGAAATCAGTATGTCAAAGAGATATCTACACTCCTATGTTCACTAAAGCACACTGTTCATAATAGCCAAAAGGTGGAATTAAATGTCCACCACTTAAAATAAATGGATTTTAAAACGTGGTATATATACACAATGGAAGATTATTACCTATTAAAAAAAAAAAAGAAATTGCCATTTGCAGCGATATAAATGAACCTGGAAACCATTATCTTAAGTGAAGTATGCCAGGCACAGAAAGAGAAATAGCATATGATCTTACTTATATGGGGATCTGAAAAAGTGTTCACATAGAAGAGTAGAACAGTGATTACCAGAGGCTGAGGAAAGGAAGGGTGAAGCGGGGGTGAGAACAGGTTGGTTGATGAGTACACACCTACAATGAGAAACAAGAATAAGTTTTGGTGCTCTAGTGTGCTCATAGCTAATGATATTATATTGTATATTTCAAGATGGCTAGAGAAAAGGATCTTGAATCTTATCACCTCAAAGAAATGATAAATGTTTAGGTAATGTACATGCTAACTACCCCGAGTGGATCATTACACAATACATTCATATGCATGTATTAAGACAACACACTGTACCCCATAAGTATGTACAATTTTAAAAATTAAAATTAAAAAATGCTTAATGTAGAACGTCCTGATGGGGGAGGATTAGTCCCTATGAGGAAAGGAAAAGGCAGCACAAAACCTGCAAGCTGGGGTGCCCCAGATGAGGACGGTGGAAGAGGCTTAAGGACACAGGAATATTTGGGGGTCAGAAACAACTGACCGGGACAGAAGCACAAAATACATGAAACTGAATATGAAGATTAGGAGCACAAAACCATTAAATACAAGAAAAACAGAGGAAACAAGAATTTATACTTTAAAAAATTTAAAGCCAACAAACCTATAAAACATTTTTAAAAATAAAATAAAATGCCTACCCAAAATAAAAACTTCCCTTAACTGATTAGGACACAATCATAGAATAAAAAACCCAAAACGCACAATAAAGAAAAGCTCTCATTTAGCACGTGCCTGTGGCCAGGAGGCCCTGCAGCAGGGCTGACCCCCACAGTCTCATGCCCCCTCTGCTCAGTATCCGCCAGCTTGCTTGTCCTCATAACCAGGCACAGTGGCCGGACCACCCTTGGGGACAGAGTTCAGGCCTGTGGACTCCAAGGCCTGCACTCTCCCAGCTCAGCATTTTGAGTCCCAGGCTGCTTGTGGCCTTCCCTTTCTTTTCTAGAACACCCTGCCACACTGAAGCACACCAAAGAAGCACAGGGCAGAACAGGGAGTGGGGGCATCTTCTAGAGGCCAATACCATTCATTACCATAAATACAGTAACAGGCTTTCATGATTTTAACAGTCAAAACACACACTGTTCAAGGTATCTTATTAAATATACAACCCTTCTGAGAAATACTTCCATCAAAAATGTTAAAATAAGGGCCAGCCTGTGGCTCACTTGGAAGCGTGTGGTACTGAGAACACCAAGGCCACGAATTTGGATCCCTATATAGGGATGGCCGGTTAGCTCACATGGGAGAGTGTTGTGCTGACAACACCAAGTCAAGGGTTAAGACCCCCTCACCAGTCATCTTTAAAAAAAAAAAAAAAATTAAAATAAGTGAAAGTTTCCCATTGTTTGGAAATATAGCATTTCAGGAATATATCTCAACTATTAGATAAGTGAAATATCCCCTTAAGTTTCTATAACCAATGAAACAGAATGACTTTCCTGAAGCAAAGTAAGGGAAATGCAGCCTCAGGTCTGAGCTCTCCAAACCTTGTTGCTGCCAGGCTCCCTGTCCTGCAGTGCCTGGGCTGGGCAGGCCATGCTCCAGCCAAGCCTCTGGGGCCTCCAAGACTGTAGCGTAAGACCTCAACAGCCAGACCCCTGTTCTTTCTTTCATTACCAAGTTGGCCACATATTAGATATTACCTCCCCCCACCCCATGAATTCTAATCACAGTGAGGCTGCATAACAGCTGTTGCATAAGACCCACGCAGCTTGCAGAGGAGGTGGGACAAAACAAAACTGTGACGAGTTGAGTACTGTACACTCCCTATTTATATCTGTGAGACAGGTTATTGACCTCCTTCTTCCAGAAAACTGAGGCTGAGAGCAGATCAGAGCCCAGCCTTGTCCCCAACATGATTAGGGGTCCAGAGATGCTGAGGCACATCTCTACGAGTGCCTACTGGCTGCCAGCTTCCCAGGCTGGTAAAGAACACTGTCCCAGAGTGGGGGAAAGATGTCTCACTCACAGTGGCTTTCCAACCTAGATCTGAAAAAAGAGGCTGGGATGACCTGCCCAGTTACCACTGTAAATAAAATTCTAGTATTCTTCCCCCATGTGAAAAATCCATTATGAGGAAATGCAACCTGGGCTGGATCTATGCTTTTGCCAAAATCGTAAAATTGTACATCACAAGGAATAAACTTTAATGTATGCAAGTTAAAAAACAAATCAGCCAGGATGTCAGGGATGCTGGGAGAGCATGCAGAAGGACAAATGTGTCTAATTGCATTATAACATGCACAAAATAACCTCACTGAGCTGGTACTGAACCTGGTGGGGAAGAAGGAATGGCCAGAGCAACTCTGGAAAACAAACACTGTGCTCCACTTGGTAAGTGTGTCTCCCAGGTCTAGGTGAACCATTCTGAAATCATTTTACAGTAACTCAAGGGCTGAAGCATACTGTACATGAGCCAGGTTCCCGCTGTCAGAGAAGGAAGCTACAAGTAAGGAAAGGAGGAGGCCAGAAGGAAGCCCATGTTGCTGGACTGGCCGGGAGATTGGGGAGAACTGGCGATTAGGTGAGGAGACACACAGGCAGGTAGGTACAGAAATGATGGCAGAGCTGGTGTATACATGGGTTAGTCCACGTGGATGCCCTTGTCCCAGGGACCCCCAAGCAGGAGCCGCCAGTGCCCAGACCTGGGCTTCTGAACACTCTTCCCCACCAAAGGAACCAGGGCTGATGCTGGAGCACGAAACACACCAGAGGACCTTGTAAGGCCAGAAGCCAGGATATGTACCCAAAACAAAGGGATGGTGGTGTCACAGGGGCCAACCCCAAAGAGCTCACAAGGCCAGAGGCAGAACAACATGGGCAGCAAGATAAGTAAAGCAGTACTGGACACAACCCAAAATGAATTGCTTATAACCCTATAAAACGAGTACACGGGTCCAAACTGATGTAAATAAACAATTAAAGAAATGAAAGGGGAAGAAGAGACTAATTTTCCCTACAGAAGAATTCAAAGGATAAGGCACATCTCTTCCCCAACAGCTGCCATTGGTCCCCTCTCCCTGGAATGTGGGCTGGGCTCAGTGACTGCTTTCAGAGGAGGAGGATGTTACAACAAACAGCATAGGGAAGGATGGCTGCTGCAGAGCAAGCACCTGCAGACAGCACCTCACACTGGGACCAGCTGTGCCTCACTGATGCCGCCTGTCATGTGGGGGGCTGAGCCGACCACCGCCCCAAACACACAGTATAACTTAACCCTGAGGGAACTTCAGACAAACCCAAATCAGGGACATTCCACAAAGCACCTGATCTCAGAAATGTCAAGACCACAAGAGACAAGCTGAGGCACTACCCCAGACCAGAAAGGACAGAGGAGACCAAGGCCTAATGCAACCTGGGGTCCTGGATGGGGTCCCAAACAGAAAAGGACGCTGGTGGGAAAATGGAGGAAATCTGAATAAAGTCCACAATGCAGTTAACAGAATTCTACGAATGCTAATTTCTCAGCGTTGATCACTATACTAGCTAGTAGGAAGTTAGCATTCCTGGAAGCAGAGTAAAGGATATTCTGGAACTCTCTGTACTATCTTTGCAACTTCTCTATAAAATTAAAATCATTCCAAAATAAAGTTTACTTTTTTAAAAAGTTAATATTCTACAAGACACAAGACATCAGCTGAAAGACTATTTAAAACCACTTTATTAGGTGAATGAAGTAACAGTCACCTGAAAAGTGAAACTCACAGCCTAAAAGCAAAGTCTCAAAAAGCCTATTACATAAAAATAGAAATCCTTCCACAGACAGTCCAGTGGAGAGAAGCAGGAAAGCCCTAAGCATGGAATTCAGTTAACTATGAATTCATGAATGAAGAAACAGAGTCAAGCAAACTAAGAATGTTTATGAGAGACCTTAAGATTTAAGTCACGGAAAGCCTGGTAAAAAAAAGTCTGGTAGAGGATTAGATCAGGGACGAAAAGATGATATGATGCCAGGTTTGGATGGGGATAGGGAAAAGATTCTGGATTGTGTCAAAATAGGACTTAGGAGGCAGTTATTTAGTTAGAGATAAAAATTAAATACTAGGGCTTAAGCTCTGGGGACTCGGGGTCTGGTAGCTTTGAGCTGCCCTGTCCTTTCCTCGGGTCTCTTGGGGTTTTTCACTCCACTCTTCCCTCTCCCGTGCTAAGCGACTTTCTCCTCCTTATTCATGTTTCTGCTCTTCCCTGCATCCCACCTTCTGGCTCAGTCTGGACATAACACAAGGAAATTTGTTTTTCTAGTTCTTAATTTTAATTTTAGAAGTGAATAAAAACTACTAAATACAATGTTGAGAAGATTATTTCATCTTGAATGCCCCAAAAGTATAAAACAACTTTAAAAAGTAAGCTCCCAAAACTACGTACTTACAGATGGCCCTTAAAAGAGAGTAAAATCCCCCACCAACCAAAGTAAACCACACTCTGACTTAGGAGCTGCCACTTTACTGAAAACCCCAGGCTAGTACCCACTGAGATGCTCTGCCACTTTAAAGTCCACAGGCCCTGGTTAATTTTTGTCATGGCTGCCATCACTACTGTATCAAAATGCCAGCTTAGAAGGAAGGAAGCAAAACTCCCACAACTCCTTTCCATGACACGAAGGGGCATCTCCTTTCAGCTGTCATCGTGTGACAAGGGAGCTGATGTCCAACACCACACTCCAGCTGGGAACAGCAAGCACGGGAATCACATCACCTCTCAGCCTCTTCCTCCCCAAGACACAGGATAGGTGAAGTTACTGCTGAACAGTTTACATAGAAGCTAAATGTCCCATTTTAGGTGCCAAGGAAGTACTTTACGCTTAGGTCAAGACAATAATTTTATGCTATTATGAATTTACCACAGATTCCTGGGTAAATTTTTCTATCTCAGTGGTTCTGAGTTTCTTTACTAAACATGTAGATACATCAAAACTCAGTATTTTTACAAGGAATAATGACTAAAAAATTCCCAAGCTTACTTGGCAAATACAATTATTTATTAATTCTGAAAAGCAGCTGTGGGGACAACCCCATAAGAATGAGAACTTAACACTGTTACTTACTGCTCATCTCCAGTGATGAAGCACCTCTGCAGTGAGCTCCTGTGTCTCTGGCACCAGGTGCATGACCTCCACCGACTCCTTTGCTATTGTCTGTACTTCCTTCTCTTCACCTGGAAAAGTAAATAACAGTAGTCCTTTACCTCACAGCATAGCTGCAGTGATTCAACACACTCCATGTAAACAGCTCAGAACCATTCGCAAATAATAACCACTCCATAAATGTCAGTTACTGCTTATTTTTCATACTTTCCATACAGGACCTGAAACATTATGGCCTGTCATAAATAGATTTTCTGACACGAAGAAAATAGACAGTAAGTGGTCTTTCTTCAGAACAATTTTACACCAGCACAGTGAATAAGCTGACACATCCTACATCCAGCTTCCTGATTTACAAGATATAAGTCAACCTGGTCATAAGAGGACATAAGTCAACCTAAATAAATTCTTTCATTAAAACAAAACAAGCAGCAACAACAACAAAAAAAAACAGGCTCTGAACTTTACCCAACAGAACTCTAGTCAACAGGTATCAGGTGAGCAAACCTTACTCTTCCTCTCAGGCTTCTGTTCCCTACTCGAGTCCAACTGAAAAATGAGAAAACAAGTCAACTCCAATCTGATGGGAGACTGCTGTTTACTTTAAAAGGGTGATTTAAATGTTACGACATGCATTAGCAATCTCTAAAAAGAAATCTCTCCCCCTTAAGAAACCTGAAATCTTATATATCTCTTTATTCTATAAGAATTGGGTGAGGGACACCTTCCGCGATGAACGGCATGAGACGAAGTGCGGTGGAGGTCTTAAAGGCCATGGCCAATTCTAAGTGCTTTGATAGAGTTTTGGAAATATGCGTATACAACTCATCACCAGGATTGTAAGGACCTCATATCAATTTCTTATAGTTCTTATACTAAGTCATTTTAGAGTTGAATAAATTTTAAATATTGATATGACAAGGTATAGACACCAAGTGATACTTTACCTAGGAAGCTAAGATTAAATAAAAGCTAGAGCAATCTTTCACCAGCCCCAAATAAGTATGAAGTGAGAAACTTAAAAGGGGAAAGGGTAAGGGCAAGAAAACCGTATTTATGGGAAAAGAAATGTGTGGATAAGGAATGGGTGAGTAAGACGGAATAACTGGTCAGGACCAGCCATTTACATTTGACAGTAGTACAGAAAGCTTACCAATATTAGTATTAAACTATTTTTAGGAGTAAAAAGTTATATAGGAAGGCTATTATGAGATGCACACAACTTTTCCTCTTAAAAGTTATTTGCCATTAACTATATTTAAACTTTTTTCCTTTCAAGGTACATGTCACCTGCTAAACTAGGAGAAGATATAGTTATTACAGCACATATTCTGAAGCAAGGAAAAACACTTGCGTTTGCCTCTGTGGATCTGACCAATAAGGCCACGGGAAAATTAATAGCACAAGGCAGACACACAAAGCACCTGGGAAACTGAGAGAACAGCAACCCAACAATGAATATCAAGTGTAAATCTAACTTGAACAAATGTAATTTTCAAAATAAATTCGCACAACCAGAAAAAAAAAAAAAAAGAATTGGGTGCAGTGGTTTTAAAAGCAAGAAAAAACATTTCTTTCAAATAAGAGTGTGGCAAAGGGAAAGATGCTCAACTTCACTAGTCATTAGAGAAATAGAAATCAAAACCACAATGAGACTACGATGGCTCACACCCATTAGGATGGCTACTATTAAAAAAAAAAAAAACCAGAAAATAATAAGTGTTGGCAAGGATGTGTGGAGAAAATGAAACCCTTGTCACTGCTTGTGGGAATGTAAAATGGTACAGCTGTTGTGGAAAACAGTATGGTGG
Source organism: Galeopterus variegatus (assembly GCF_000696425.1). Taxonomy (NCBI): domain Eukaryota; kingdom Metazoa; phylum Chordata; class Mammalia; order Dermoptera; family Cynocephalidae; genus Galeopterus; species Galeopterus variegatus. The sequence goes on along the minus strand of NW_007726637.1, from coordinate 509,294 downwards.
TCCCTCAAAGTATTAAACACAGAAGTATCCAAAGATTCAGCAAATTCCACTTCTGAGTTGAAAGCATTGTCTCAAAGAGATATGTGTACACCCACATTCATAGCAGCATTATCTGCAATAACCCAAAAGTAGAAGCGCCCCAAGCATCCATCCACAGATGAATGGATGAGCAGAATATGGTCTGTCTAAGCAATAGAATATTATTCAGCCTTAAAAAGGAAGGAAATCCTGACACATGCTACAACATGGATGAACCTTGAGGACATCATGCCAAGTGACAGGTGCCAGGCACAAAAGGACAAACCCTATATGATCACATCAGATGAAGTGCCTAGAGTTGCCAAACTCACACAGACAGAAAGTTGAATAGAGGTTACTATGGTCTGGATAACCAGAAGAACCAGAGGGGGGCTGAGGAGTTGTTTAACGAGGACAGAGTTTCTGTTTGGGAAGGTAAAAAGTTCTGTAGATGGATGGCGGTGATGACTGCACAGCAATGTGAATGTCCTTAATGTCACTGAACTTAAACATGGTTATGATGGCCAATTTTAAATTATGTGCATTTTACCAAAATACAAAAATAACAATAATAAAGAGAAGAGCATTGCTCTTTCTCTCCGTCTTCTCAGAAGGCCTAGGTGCTTGGCTCCAAGATGTAAATTCCTACTTGTCAAAAGACAGAAGTTTTATTTTTCCTTTGGATAATCATTAGCATGTATGTAACACACTGTAACTACCAGACTAAATCAAAGGGTGAGATTTCTTTTTTTTTTCTTTGCGATCTCTTTAGCAGATTGCCTGTGATGTGATCACTGTCAGCTTATTTGACAGTAAAACTGCTTTCTTTCCCTTCAAACCTAATAATAAGGTTGTAGATGTCATAAAAGAAATGCCTATCAGACTTTATAAACTTTAAAAATAAAAAAGTAAAATGATGAGAGGAAAGAAGGAAACTCCCACATTATTTGTGTCCATAATCTATTCAGACTACTATACTAATCTCCTAATGACTCAGGTAAATCCTAGTGATGTTATTTTTGTTAAAATTTCATTCCAAAATATAAAACATCAAAATTTAATTTTCAGAAATTAGGAAAATGTTCTTCTGGTGCCTCTGAGACCAGCACCCCCCATCCCCACCCCCCAAAGCCCTTAATAAATGAAGCTGCTACCTCCAAAAAAACAAAGAAGAATTTAGGAACATGAACCTCAGATTCATTCCATTTATTTCAACATAATGACACTTACAAACTCTATAGGTCCAGGAGACTGAAAATCTCACCCACGTGGTCTACAACTCCCCCAGCAGTCTGGGCTGGCTTGTTACTAGTGTTCCTGAATGTGTTCTAGCTCAGAAAATGAACTGTGGGCTTCAGACCCAGGAAAAGTCAACCCTCCAGCAATAAACCCTCCAGTATGCTTCGCTGCACTCACCGGTAACATGCTAACAACGTGGTCAATTCATTCATTCCAAACAAGTTAATTTATTCCACAGGAAATGCCAAATGACTGGGGCACAAAAGTAGTCTATTTCTAAACCACAGACCCTTAACTACGATAGTGTAGATTTACCATCACTTTGCAGATAATGCAGTGCATCAAGTTCAACTCTGCTAGGAACAACATGAAATAGAACCAGGTATAACAAGACAGAGAAGATGGCTAAATTCAGCCAATTCCCCTAAGCAGTTGCCTCTTTTATAGCTTCCACATATCTCATAAGTTAAGATACATAAAAGGCATATTCAAAGATTAAACCTCTGTACCAGATGGCCAATTAAAGACCAGTGATCTTTGGAATCAATTCTGACTCTACGGACTTGAAAACTTCAGCTTCCTACCATCTTTCTGCCATCACACTGCCTTGCATGAGGGGACTGCAGTAACTGGTGAGTCATATCCATTTCCCAAGTATTTTTCCTTCTCCCCGCCTCAGTGGGGAGAAGACCCCAGGACCCTGTGGAGATCCCACAGTGGGCGAGGAGACCGGCTGGGCGGCAGGGGCGTGAGGGCCGTGCGCCGGGGGTGGGGACTAATTCTCGCATCCGGCCCGCCCGTCCAACCCGCGTCGGCTCCTCCCTCAGAGTCACGGCCCCCTCCTGCCGGGAGGCGGAGCCCGGATGTCCCCGCTGTGCTGGCGGCGGAAGCGCCCGAGTCTCCTGAGACCCACTGAGTGCGGTTGAGAGTGAGGGGCGGGGCGGCGCGGTGGACTGAGAAGGCTGCGAGGGGAGCGGCCGGCGGAGCAGGTAGGGCCGGGTGAGGGGCTGTGACTCCCCACCGAGGCGGGGGAGGTAGCGTCGGGCTGAGAGGAGGGCGGCGCGGGGTGCCTCGAGAGGGACCCCCGAGCCCCGAGTGGGGGAAGGGAGGGGCGGCGGAGGGCGGCGGGGGATGGGAGGGGATGGAGACGGCGGGACGCCCGGCGCCGGCAGGGACTGGAAACTGGGCGCCTCCTCCCCTCAGAAGAGGCAGCGCCGCCCGCCATCCCTCCCCGCACCGGGCTCGCCTTCTCTGCGGGCTGCTGCGGAGCGGCCGGCGGGCGGGGCTGGGGCCGGGCCGGGTGAGCAGGTGCAGCCAGACTGTGGCCTCGGGGTCGCGGGACTGTGGCCTCGGGGTCGCGGGGCTGTGGCCTCGGGGTCGCGGGGCTGTGATCTCGGGTCCGGGGCCCTGGTGAGTGCGGCGGGAGACGCGGCCACCGGGGACAGGGCGGGGAGCGGTTCTCTCATCATCGTTGCAGTTTGGGTGTCTTCTGAGTTTGTTTTGATACTTGCATTACCAGTGACTTTTGTACTTTCAGGTGTGGTAGTGTTGCATGTCAGCATCATCTGTCAGGTGGAAGAGCTCTCTCTAGCGCTTCCCCCCCCGCCCCCCCCCCAAAAAAGATGACAGGTAAGGGGATCCGAACCCGTGGCCTTGTGTGTTATCAGCACCACACTCTCCCAGGTGAGCCACGGGCCGGTCCATCTCTAGCGATTTATAAGAATGGTCTGCTGTGATGAATTCCCTCAGCCTTCGTTTGTCTGGGAGGGCATTTTATCTCTTCGTGTTTGAAGGACACTTCTTGGGTACAGTACTTTCGCCTCCTAAGCAGGCACCGGGGAAACTTGCCAGCAGTTTTCGTGGCCTGGGAAATGAGGTGGTGCACTCCGAAGTGATTATTTCTCCCCCAGCGGTCATAGCACCCTTTTTGTCCTGTAGACTCCTAGTAGCTTCACACAAAGGGTACTGCTATGGCTTTGCTGGCTCCAGGTAGCTGCTACATGCATTGTGCCAAGCCGGCCTGGTATGGGAGCAACTGGGGGGGGATCTGATCAGGGTGGGCCTTTTCTCCTGTTTGCCATGGCTTTCAACACCTTCATGAACTCAGAGGGTCTCTCCTCCTCTTTCCCCAGGCTCCGGTGATTACAGGATGGCAGTTTTTGTTTTAATAGATGTAAATTGATCACTTGTTGCAGGGAGCATTGCCAGGATCATCAATTTTGCCATCTTGGTGACATTGCTCTCTTCAAAGTTATGTTTTTGAGCTACCCAGTCTGTTTTTTGTTATGGCAGCCCTAGCAGACTTATGCATTTCTGGATAATTCTTTGTTGGGGAGGGAGGACGTGCTGTCTTGTGTCCTGTAGGACCTTTAGCAGCATCTCTGGGCTCTACCCACCAGTAGATGCCAGAAGCACCTCCCCTCACCACTAGGTTACAATAATGAAAAATGACTGCAGTCATTGTCAAGGTCCCCTAGGAAGTAAATTGCCCCAGTTGAGAACCGCCGATATAGAAAAACCAGAAAATGTCCAACTGGTCCTAAAGGTCTTGGCTCTGTTGCTTTTCCTCCATATGGGCTGGCTGTGAGAGAGGGAAAAATATCCTGTCACAAAAAGAGGCTAAGACGAAAAAAAAAAAGTAACAAAATATCAAATATGGCTATTCCACATAGTGGAAATTTGGCTGAATGTGTCTAAAGAAAAAAATTATACAACTAAAAAAAAAAAAAAAAGAGGCAAAGACGTTAGGCTTCAGCAGGCAGGTGTTGTCAGGCAACATCAGAGCCTTGAGAATGGACAAAAGACATGCTCATCCTGTCCAAATAGTTTCTGCTTAATGAATGAGATTATTCTACTGGTTTCGTTCATGTTTTCTGAATCCACCTAATTTGTACTCTTTCTGAATAACAAAGGCTAAAAAGGTGGGCCATCCTTGACTTTTTTATTTTAAATGATAGGGAAAATGTTAAATGGGGTAAGAAGTTTGCCTTTCTTTATTCTATAGAGTACCCTGCTCTTTAGCTCTTATATGTTATGTGTTAAGTTTTTTCGTAGGTAATATTTTTTTAGTTCTTCTGGATATGAGGTCATATCTTGTAAAGGAATACAGTTTTTCTATACTAACAACACTCTGACACCAAATGTGTAGGTTTTCCACATCAATCAATTCACCAGTTCTCTGCAGACAGTAATGGGGTGTCCTACAATTTAATTCAATTTTGACACTACCCAGAGTTACAGCAGACTCTGCATGTTATGGGCTTAGTCCCACAAGACTTCCCCCCACTTCAGACACCTGTTGCTCTTACTGTGTGCCTAGGATACCCTCACTTCTGTCGAGCTTGGCTACAAATTGGGGGTTCCCACAACCCCTCAGGTTCAGTAATTTGCTATAATGGCTCACAGAACACAGGTAAATGCTTTACTTATCTTTACTGGTTTCTTATAAAGGATATTATAGAGGATACAAATGAACAGCTAGATGAAAAGGTACATAGGGCAAGGTCCAGAAGTGTCCTAAGCACAGGAGCTTCTGTCCCCACAGAGTTAGGGTGTGTCACCCTCCTGGCATGTGGATGCTTTCACAAACCTGGAAGCTCTCTGAATTCCTTAATATAGGGTTTTATGAAGGTTCCAATCATTCCTGTAGGAATGATTGATTAAATCACTGGCCATTGGTGATCGAACTCAATTTTCAGCCCCTCTGCCCTCCCCAGAAGTGGGAGAATGGAGATGAAAGTTTCAACCCTTTAATCATACCTTGGTCTTCTGGCAACCAGCCCACATCCTGAAGCTATCTAGGGTCCCCAGATACCAGTCATTTCATTAGTGTGCAAAAAGACATCATCTATTCAGAGATTCCAAGGATCTTAGATGCCCTTGTGTCAGGGATCAGAGATTATAGTCAAATATTATCACAAAAGATGCTCCTATCAGGAAATTACAAGGGTTTTAGGAACTTTGTGTCAAGAACCTGAAGCAAGTATACATTCCTTATTATGTCACACCTTGAATTATATTCTAATTGGTGACTGTTTTTAATAATGGCTCTCGATTTCTGAGTATTACCTTACTGAGCCAATATTTGTATCAGTTTTTTAGCTGTGTCCCTTGGATTGTTCAATTATACAACATTATGTACAACAATGGATTTCTTTCCTCCTTTGTGATTTGTATAACTGGCTTAGCTCACTAATCGTACCTCCAGAACAATGTTACATTTTTGTGGTGGTTCTGGTGGCATTGCTTCTAGTGCATTCCCATCAAAGAGTACTTACAAAGGAAAATAAAACAAATGTGAAGTCTGGAGGTATTCTTGTTAAACATGGTACATATTACTAGAATGTCAGACCCCGAAGATAGATTCATTTGTATTTTGATACCCTCACTGCTGTTGTTTGCCTTTGAAGGAACTACTCATATAAGAAATATTCACATTCCAAGTCAGAAATTCAGTATTATAATCCCAGAGGACACAAGAAAGTTCACACACAAAAAGTAGCAAAGTAGCAGTTAAAGATCTATGAGTGTTTCAAGCAATAGTCTGAATTGAAAAAGGCATTCCTACTTCCGGTCAAGATGGCGGAATAGACGGTCCCTAGCGTCACTCTCTCCCACAAATCAACTGATTTAAACTATAAAAACATAACATCAAGTGCATATGGAACAGGGAGACGTCCTGCGGGGGAGGCAGAAGCTCCGCGGAGACCACATGCCCTGAAGGGCCGCCGTCACACGATCTGGCAAATAGGCTTCACCGCCACCACCTGGCTCCATTCCCAGCCCAGTGCGCACAGAGTGGGGAGACGTCCAACAAGGGAGGTGGAGGCTCCGCAGAAACCACACACCCTGTGGGGCCGCCACTGCGTGATCCTGCAGGTAGGCTTCACTGCAGGCACCCGGCTCCATTCCCAGCCCGGGCTAGTGCGCTCAGAGAAGGGAGACTTCCAGCAGGGGAGGCAGGAACTCCACGGGGACCACACTGCTGCCGCACGATCCAGTAGCCCAACCCAATGCATACGGAGCACAGAGACATCCAGCAAGGGAGTTAGAAGCTCCATAGAGTCCACAAACCCTGTGGGGGGCTGCCGCCGCACGATCCAGCAGCAGGTAGGCTTCACTGCTGCCACACGGCTCCATCCCAAGCCCAGCCTAGCACACACAGAGCAGGGAGACTTCCTGCAGGGGAAGGGGAAGCTCTGCAGAGACCACACGCTCTGCGGTGCCTCGGCACATCCCAGCAGCCCGGGCCAGAGTGCACAGAACAGGGAGAAGTCCAGCATGGGAGGTGGAAGCTCAGCAGAGACCACACACCCTGCGGTACCACCCCATGATCCAGCAGCCTGGCAGAGTCCAAGCTGACCAGAGAGGTGGCTCCCCGGAGAGGCACGAGACCTGAGGCAACCACACACACAAGGCACTAGTGGCCAACTGAGCAGTCACTGAGGTAGCCATATCAAATTGGCAACCACAGCAACATCTTAGTCAATAGTGTCAAACCTGGGGACTCTGAAACCGCCTTCCACAATGAATAAACATCAAAGAAAAGATACCAGAAATACGAAAAATCAAGAAAGTACACCACCAAAGGATAGTAACTCTCAATCTCTAGATCCTATAGAACAAGAAGCCCTTGAAATGACTGACAAGGAATTTCGAGTGATAATTCTAAGGAAACTGCATGAGATACAAGAAAACTCAGCTAGACATCATGATAAAACAAGGAAAAGTATACAGGACCTGAAAGAAGAAAT
>NW_007726637.1:501013-501709 GCF_000696425.1 Galeopterus variegatus | reverse complement strand
TGAATCAAAGGCATTGAAGAAAATCTGAAAGAGATATCAGACAACCTTGAGCGCTCAAATATCCGAGTCATGGGTATCCCTGAAGGGGAGGAAAAAGGAGATTGCATTGAAAACATATTCAATAAAATAGTGGCAGAAAACTTCCCAGGTATAGGAAAAATCACGGATCTTCAGATCCAGGAAGCTCAACGATCTCCAAATGTATTCAACACGAAAAGGTGTTAGCAAACAGAATACAGCAACACATACGTAAAATTATTCACCACAATGAAGTGGGATTCATTCCAGGGACGCAACATACGCAAATCAGCAAATGAGATACACCATATTAATAAAATCAAACACAAGGACTATATGATCATTTCTATAGATGCTGAAAAAGCATTTGATAAAATTCAACACTCATTCCTGACAAAGACCCTCTATAAGTTAGGTATAGATGGAAAGTATCTCAACATAATTAAAGCCATATATGATAAGCCCACAGCCAATATCATCCTGAATGGGGAAAAGCTGAAAGCTTTTCCTTTAAGAACAGGAACTAGACAAGGATGCCCACTCTCACCACTCCTATTCAACATAGTGTTGGAAGTAGTAGCCAGAGCAATTAGAGAAGAGATGGAAATAAATGGCATCCAGATTGGAAAAGATGAAGTCAAACTGTCCCTGTTTGCAGATGACATGATCCTATATATC
>NW_007726637.1:438724-500202 GCF_000696425.1 Galeopterus variegatus | reverse complement strand
ACCCAGAAGAATGGAAATCACCAAGTTGCAGGCATACCTGTTCCCCAATGTTCATCGCAGCACTCTTTACAATAGCCAAGAGTTGGAACCAGCCCAAATGTCCACCATCAGATGAGTGGACAGGGAAAATGTGGTATATCTACACAATGGAATACTACTCAGCTATAAAAACATGAAATACTGCCGTTTGCAACAACATGGATGGACCTTGAGAGAATTATATTAAGTGAAACAAGTCAGGCACAAAAAGAGAAATACCACATGTTCTCACTTATTGGTGGGAGCTAAAAATAAATAAGTTCACACACATACACACACACAAAAGAAACCCGGGGGTGGGGGAGAAGACAACTATAGTTCCTTGAAGTTGATACGACAAGCAAACAGAAAGGACATTGTTGGGTGGGAGGGAGGAGGGAGGGAGGTTTTGGTACTGGGCCACAATAATCAACCACATTGTATATCGACAAAGTAAAATTATTTTTAAAAAAAAGAAAAGAAAAAGGCATTCCTAAAAATGAACTGCAACAATAGGAATGATCTCATATTATTTCTAGACTGTTTTTCTGCCTTCTGCTTCTCCAGTGTCAATGCCTTTTATTTTAATTTTTCTATTTTTATTTTTGGACACAAAACACTTCTGAATTATGGTTTTAAAGCTAGGTCAGTCTCAAGCAATCATGATGTACTTAATCTTAAAATTAAACAAATCCTGGTTTAAAAATGTCAGATTGAGCATCAGCTAAAATCCCCTGGACCAAAACCACATTTAACATATGTAAAATATGTACTTCTTTATTTTTTTTTTTACAAGATGATTTGTAAGGGGATCTTAATCCTTGACTTGGTGTTATCAGCACCACATTCTCCCAAGTGAGCCACAGACCAGCCCTAAAAAATCTGTACTTCTTTAAATAAAATGCTGTAGTACCCATCATAATAAAAATACTGAATTAAACATGTGTATTTACTTTCTCTCCAAAAAGTCCACTAAAACTTCATTAAAAAATGAGAATGAGATGAGAGTCAACAGTAACAGCCTTTTGGAAGCTGAAGAGAAGGAAGAATGGTAAATGATTTAACAACCAAGCTTTAAATTAAATGTAAAAATCAGACAACTAACACACTTTATAACACAGAAATGAGCAGTCCTAGGTTCCTGTGGAAATGGGTGACTGAAAGGAAAAACCCGGCCCGAACACAGAATGAGAAACACAGCAGAAGACAAAGGCTCAACCACAATGTATTAAGGAGGCAAAACGGACAGGTGGGCTGCTCTCTCAAAAGTGGGAGTGGCAGCAGGGAGAGTTGGGGTGGGCCCTTTATATCCCGTTAAGCTGAGCTGGTCTGTTCTTATTGGCTAGGGAGGGGAGAATACATGCACATACAGTGCTCAGGTCAGTGCCTGACACGGAGTCAGTGGTCAGTGCCTATGGATGCTCCTCACAGTTCCTTCTTGAAAGGAAAAACCCAGCCCGGACGCAGAATGAGAAACACCAGGAGACAAAGGCTCAACCACAATGTATTATTCAGGCAAAATGGACAGGCGGGCTGCTCCCTCTTGAAAGTGGGAGCAGCAGCTGGGAGGGCCAGGGTGACCCTTTTATATCCAGTTAGGCTGAGCCGGGCTGTTCCTATTGGCTAAGAAGGAAGGGGAGGGCAGTGAGCAAGGTTTAAGCTGAGTTGGGATTTTTCTATAGGTGGAGAAATTCGCACCTGCGGGAAGGGGATGTGGCAGTGAGGAAGAAGTGGGAGGGAGGGTCTTTGTTCTCAGAAAATGTGCTGTTCTAGGAGCCTTGAAACTTTTCTGCAGCCATTTTGGGCATTCTGCTGCCATCTTAGACTGTCCTCAGGTAGAACATGATTGCCTAACAGTGACAAAGGGGTGGGAGGGCTAAAAATGGATAATTTGGGTGAGAATTCCTCAAAAATCAGTCAGATGAGTCCTTCCTCAGCTTACTCAGGTAGGAATCTTTCCTTCTTCCATCCAAGCAGATGATTATAGTTTATCATCTGAAGAGTATCAAAAAAATATATATATATACCTATGGATTGTGTGACATTAAGCACACTTGAAAGAGGGTACCATACAACAAAAATAGGATTATGTAGATGTATAGCTAATGTATATTGAGGCACCCAGCCCAATATACAATTGTCTATCGGGTCTCAGAGCACTGGCAGCCAGGCTTTCTATCTTCAGACAGATCTTAAAGTATTCTTTCTGTAGAGTCTTACTAGCCCCAAAATGTAAGACCTAAGAGGCCTTAGTGGCTTTTCAAACTAAATGGTCTAGGCACATTCTCTAATGAAATTCAGTAAGCTCCACTCAACCACTCAGAAGTCAAGTCACCTTTTAAAATTATGCACAGCCAATTGAGAATTATCAGACATACAAAGAAAGACTTAAAAAAAAGAAGAGGAAATCAACAGCATAAAAACCAAACTGAGAAAACTTCCTGTACTGGGATAAACTAACTTAAAAATAGAAACTGTAATGTATACAAATAGAAAAAGGAGGAAGAGGAGGGGAAGAAAAAGAAGAATGAGAAGGTTTAGCCATTAACAAGAATAGAATACTATAAACAGGAATGTTCAGAGAACAAGAAAGATCTCTTGGAAGTTAAAAATACAAAAGCATAAATAGAATCTCAGTAGAAGGGTTGGAAGATATCAAAGAAGACAGCAAGATGGAACATGGATGAGAAAAATTGAGGGCCAGTCTAGGAGACCCAATAAGCCAGTATAATATGCTTCAGAGAGACCAGAGAAAATAAAATGGACAAAACAATTAATGAAATATAAATTTTCCCATTTCTTGAGAGAAACAAAATATACAGAGACACCATTTTCACCTGCTGGATTGGCTAAAATCTCCAAGTGTAATATCATACTCTGTTGACAATGCTGTAAGCAGTCACTATCATACATTTTCTATTGAGTATGCAAAAGGGTACAATATCTATGCAGATAATTTTGTGCTATCTAGCAAATTTAATATGCATTTACCTTTTAACTTAGCAAGGTACTTCTAAGAATCTATCACAAAATTATATTGACAATTAAATGAAATGACATATGCTTGACTGTTCATTTTAACACTTTTGTAACAGCAACATCATGAAACAACAAAAATGCCTGTCATATGGAACGGTACAACCTCACAATTTTAATAAGTTTTAATCAAGAACAACACAATTTTATTAAGGAAGAAGAAGTCTACATATAGTTATGAGTGATCTCCAGGACATCTTGTCAAGGAAAAAAAAAGATGTAACATAATATGTGTAGCAGGCTCTGTTTTGTTTAAGAAAAGGGAAAACAATATAAATACATGTGCATGTGACTTTTTCTTTATGTAAAACCAACAATAAAAAGATAAGCTACGAACTAATAAATATGGTTACCTAGGTTACCTGTAGGGGAGTATAAGAACAGATTAAGGGAAGGGTGGAAAATAGATTTCTCTGAATGTATTTTATTTTATTCATTTTGACTAGATCCAAGTAAAAGTTTTACATAGTTAAGAAATAAAAATTAAATCAAAAGGACAAAATCAGTCCCTAAGAATAAAAAAACAGGAACCAGTACTAAAACACCCTACTCAATGCTCAATATAAAACACATCTACAAGAGGAAGTTTATGTCCTCAAAGCCCACTTCAGAGTAATAGAAGAAGCAAATTCTCTACCAGATGACGAGACATCAACTAGACTTACTAGAAATATGAAGGAACAAAAAAATATGACACCACCAAAAAAATTACAGTAATTCTCAAGTACCAGCCCCATAGAGCAGGAAACCCTTGAATTGACTGAAAAGGAATTCCAAGCAACAATCTTAAGGAAACTCAATGAGGTACAAAAAGACTCAGACAACAAAAAAAAAAAATAAGAAAAAGTGTCTAGGATATGAAGGAGGAAATTTAGAAAGAGATTAATAACTTAAAATATATATATATAGCAGAACTGGAACTGAAGGATTCTTTCAGCAAAATAAAAAAAAAAAGCGCTTAAGCAGCAGGTAAGAGCAAGCAGAAGGAAGAATTTCTGATCTTGAAGACGGTCTTTTCAGAATAACCCACATGAAACAAAAAAAAAAAAAAAAGAAGGAAGAAAGAAAAAAGAATTTTCAAAAAGATCTTAAGTGACTAGCAGATAACCTGAAGTGCACAAACATCCAAATCATGAGTATTCCAGAAGGGGAGGAGAAAGGAAAAGGCATTGAAAACCTATTCAATGAAGTAATAATGGAAAACTTCCCAGGTATAGGGAGAGAGACAGAACTTCAGATCAAACCATTAGCTAGGCTAACTAAAAAAAAAGAAGAGAGAACTCAAATAAAAAAAGAATTAGAAATGAAAAAGGAGACATCACAACTGATACCACAGAAATACAAAGAATTATTAGAGTCTATTATAAATAATATATGTCAACAACTTTGAAAACATGAAGGAAATGGATAAATTTTTGGACACATACAAACTACCAAGACTGAACCAAGAAGAAACAGAAAACCTGAACAGACCTTTAACAAACAATGAGATTGAAGCAGTAAACAGCAGTCTCCCAACAAAGAAAAGCCCAGGACCAGATGGCTTTACTGCTGAATTTTACCAAACCTTTAAAGAGGAATTAATACCAGTTCTCTTCAAAGTATTCCAAAACATTGAAACAGAGGCAATTCTCCCAAACTCATTCTATGAGGCCAGCATCACCCTAATACCCAAACTAGACAAAGATACAACAAAAAAACTATAGGCCAATATCTCTGAGGAACATACATGCAAAAATCCTCAACAAAATATCAGCAATCAGAATACAATACCACATCAAAATAATAATAATAATACACCATGATCAAATAGGATTCATTCCAGGGATGCAAGGATGGTTCAGCATATGCAAGTCAATAAGTGTGATATATCACATAAAATCAAGGAGAAAAACCATATGATCATCCGAATAGGTGCAGACAAAGCATTTGACAAAATTCAACATTGCTTTATGATAAAGACTCTCAGCAAATTAGATATAGGAGGAAAGTATCTCAACATGATAAAAGTCATATATGACAAAGCCACTGTCAATATCTTCCCGAATGGGATTATGAATGGGAACAAGACAAAGAGGCCCACTTTCACCACTCCTATTTAACATAGTATTGGAAGTACTAGCCAGAGCAATCAGGCAAAAGAAAGAAAGAAAGGGCACCCAGATTTGAAAAGAAGTAAAACTCCCTGTTTGTAGATGACATGATCCTATATATAGAAAAACATAAAGACTCTACCAAAAAACTCTTAGAACTGATAAACAATTTCAGTAAAATTGCAGGATACAAAATCAACAAACAAAAATAAGTAGCATTATTATACTCCAATAACAAAGCAGACAAAGAAATCAAGAAAGCAAGCACATTTACAATAGTCACCAAAAAAATAAAACCTAGGAATAAGTTTAACCAAGGAGATGAAAGATCTCTACAATGAGAACTACAAATCACTCTGAAAGAAATTAAAGAAGACACAAAAAGATGGAAAGACTTTCCATGCTTTTGGATTGGAAGAACTAACATTGTGAAAATGTCTATACTACCCAAAGTGGTCTACAGATTCAACACAATCCCTATTGAAATACCAGTGATCACTAGGGAGAGCCTGGTGCTGACAACACCAAGTCAAGGGTTAAGATCCCCTTACCAGTCATCTTTAGAAAAAAAGAAAGAAAGAAGGAAATACCAATGACCTTCTTCGAAGAAATGGAAAAAACAATCCTAACATTCATATGGAACAAGAAGAGACCCCAAACAGCCAAAGAAATCCTGAGAGGGGAAAAAAAGCTGGAGGCATAATACTACCTGACTTTAAATTATACTATAAAACTATAGTAAGTAAACCAACATGGTATTGGAATAAAAACAGACACTTGGACCAATGGAACAGAATAGAGAACCCAGAAGTCAACCCACATGCTTACAGCCACCTGATCTTTGACAAAGGCATCAAGAATATATATTGGGGAAAAAGCACCTTCTTCAATAAATGGGGCTTGGAAAACTGGACATCAATAGTAGAGGAATGAAACTAGATGCATACCTCTCACTATATACCAAAATCAACTCAAAGTGGATTAAAGACTTAAATATAAGACCTGAAACTATAAAACTTCTAAAAGAAAACAGGGTGAACACTTCAGGAAATAGGGCTGGGCAGAAACTATATTAATAAGACCCCAAAAGTAGAGGCAACAAAAGGAAAAATAAACAGGATTATTTTAAACTAAAAAGTTTCTGCACAGCAAAGGAAACAACAGAGTGAAAAAACAACTACAGAATGGCAGAAAGTAGGGCCGGCCCGGTGGCGCACTGGATAGTGCGCTGCTTGGGAAGCGCGGCGGCGCTCCCGCCCGAGGGTTCGGATCCCACATACAGACCGGTTCCCGCTCACTGGCTGAGCGAGGCGCGGGAGCAGCACCGAGGGTTGCGATCCCGTTGCCGGTCCCCGGTCCGGTACGGGGGCAACACTGAGGGTTGCGATCCGTTGCCGGACACGGAAAAAGACAAAAGACAAAAAAAAAAAAAAGAATGGCAGAAAGTATTCACAAGCTACACATTCAACAAAGTATTAATACCCAGAATATACAAGGAACTCAAACAGCTTAATAGTTAAAAAAAAAAAAAAAGAAAAAGAAAACAAGGAACCCAACTGAAAAATGGGCAAAGGAGCTGAACAGGCATTTCCTGAAAGGAAGATGTACAAATGGCAAACAGACACATGAAAAAATGCTCAACATCACTAAACATGAGGGAAATGCAAATCAAAACCACATTGAGATATCATCTCACCCCAGTTAGACTGGTCATTATCAAAAAGAAAATAAAAAGCATTGGTGAGGATGTGGAGAAAGGGAAACACTCCTTCACTGTTCTTGGGACTGTAAATTAGTGCTGCCATTATGGAAAATGGTATACAAGTTCCTCAAACAACTACAGATAGATCTACCATACTATCCAGCAATCTCACTTTTAGGAATATACCCAAAGGAATGGAAATCATCATGTTGAAGATGGTTAACAGAACTCTGGACTTTGGGCAAAATGGAAACAAAACCATCTTCAGTTTCTTTAGCCCATAAGGTTTCCAGTCACTGTAATGGCCACATCACAACTGTGTTAGTTGGTGCTATATTGGCTGAAACTACAGTGTTCTCCACTGCATTCCCATGTTTGTCGCAGCTATGTATACAGTAGCCAAGAGTTAGAACCAACTTAAATGTCCATCAGTGGACTACTGGATAAGGAAAATGTGGTATATATACCCAATGCTATACTACTCTGCCTTAAAAAAAAAATAACGAAATGCCTGTCAAGATGATGGAATAAATGGTCCCCAGCGTCACTCTCTCCCACAAATCAATGAATTTACAACTATAAAAATGTAACATCAGCCAAGCTGGGGCCACTGGAGCTCAGGTGAAGAGGAAAAGAGACCTATGGAACTCATGAATGTGGGAGAAACCACAAAGAGAAAAAGAAAAAACTGCTCTCAGCATTTTGGGCCATGGCCGCTTTAATGCTGGGAGCACATGGAGCAGGAGTGGGCAGAAGCCGCAGCTGTGCCCTTTAGATGGGATTACTTGGAGGTGGAAGGGGAGAAGAGGACTTTGATGGCCCCCAGAACAGCAAGACCACTAACAGGGTTCCCATGGACCCATGCAGGAGCGAAGAGCCAGAACAGCTGAAAAGGGGGAGCTACTCAGAGGCCGGTGAGTCATCACAAGGGACCGGCGCACAGCCCGGCCCATCCCATGGGAAATGTTTGGAGCACAGGCTGTGGGGGAGACCGGCCCACTGGGAGAACACTGGGACACAGCAAGGACAGCCAGTCTGCCCCCCAATCAGTGCAGGACCACTCAGAGGAGACTGGTCGGGGATGCAGAATTGCGTGGGGTGCAGTTCAATGAAAAAACTCAGGCCCAGATCAGAGTTTCTACACAACCCAGGTGCATCCAGTCTCTGGAGAGCCTGAAGTACCTATAAAGTCAACCATTAAACCCTGAGCTGCACAAAAAGCCTTCCCTAGGGAAACAGCAGCAAAGCAGCAATTTACCTCAACCACACAGCTCAAGTACTGGTTCCCACAGGAAGTTCCCCCAAGTTAGAAACAAGCAAAGGACAAAAACTTAGTTCTGGCCCAGGCACACCATGAATGCCTTGGGGCCCACCAGGGTACATGAGGTATGGAGCCAGGGGCAGGACCTCTGCCCACAACCACTCACACCACCAGCACCAAGGCATGGAGAAGGGGACTGGAACACCCTCCCACAACCAGGCATACAGCACCAGCGCCTCAGGACCCACCCAGGGACCCAAGGCATGGAGAATGGGACCAGACCCCCCCCCCAAAACCAGGCACAACATGCCAGCGCCTCAGGGCCGACCCAGGGACCTGGGGCATGGAGAAGGGAACTGGATCCTCCTCCCACAGCGAGGCACACTGTGCCAGCGCCTCAGGGCCTGCCCTGGGACCCAGGGCATGGAGAAGGGGACTGGACCCACCTCCCACAATGAGACATGCCAGCACAACACATCAGGGCCTGTCCAGGGGCCCAAGGCATGGAGAAGAGGACCAAACCTCCCTCCCACAACCAGGCACACTGTGCCAGTGCCTCAGGGTGTGCCTGGGGACCCAGGTTAAGGAGCTAGGACTGGACCCCCCTCCCACAACCTGGCACACCATGCCAGCATCTCAGGACCCACTTGGGGACCCAGGGCATGGAACCGGGGATCGGACGCTGTCCACAACCAGGCACACTGCAAGCACCATGGAGCAGGCCAAAGACATCTCCTCCATGTGGGTGGCCCGCCAAAGACATCTCCTCCATGTGGGTGGCCCACCAAAGCCACCACAATAACCATGGCTGCTGCGAAGGTGGCTAGATGCCACAACCAGCACGCAGATGGTCCACCAGCCACTGGAGTGAGTCGACAAAGGAGAGTCACCAGCAGAGATAAAAGAGGAGGATGTCTGTCTCCACAGAGCCCATTTCATAGTGACGGAAGAGACATCTGCTCTATGATAGTATTGGGGAACCTGATCATGCCGCTCAGCATTGGACAGATCATTTGGGCAGCAGATCAACAGAGTAACCATTATTCTTTCAGAGGGAGAGAAGAAATCTAGGGTGATTAGAGGGGGGAGGGGGAGAGGAAGAGGGATGGGGTGGGATTGGACAAGGGGCATAAAGAATAATTACAATTTGTAGTAATATATATGCTAGTAATATTGATTTGATCAACATATCTCAATGTTGAACCCTAAAAATATGTATAATCAATTTTGATTCAATAAAAATTTTAAAAAATAAAAAAATGAAATGTCACTCATGTGAAAGCCAAAAATATTTTTAAAAGAAAGATATAACAATCACAATAATACTTTCAAGTTTCAAAAGGAAAGAACAGAAATGAGGCCACCAGAGGTGGGAAAGGGGGAGGGGGGGATAGCAAGAAATTGGTAAAGGGCCACAAGAAATAGTTACATTGTGTAATGTTGAATACATGAATAATTCAGATTTGAGCATCACATATTGCACACAGGTATTGATATTCAACACTGTACTCCACAAATATGTACCATCAATTATGTTTCAATAACAAAAAATACATAAATGAATAAATAGAATTTAAAAATAAATAAATAAAAGCAAATGGAAACAAACGAACCCATCTACATAAGCAGTTGGTATATGACCACAAGGAGAAGAATTATTTCAAGAGACTTTATTTTATCTGATAATTGCAGTTCATTTTCTCTGGCATGAGGAAACAGTGACTCTTATAACACACTGATAATACAAACTGCATTATGCACAACTAGTAACAGGTAGCCAAAAAAACTATCATAATTCAAATGCAACAGTCTGTCCCGATAGCATACAGTTCATATCCTGTATTTTTCATTCAGGCTAATACAATTGTCCAGTCACTTTCTCCTCTTCTATACAGGATATCAGTCAATTTGCACAGGATACAGCTTGCAAGCTTAGGACCATTCTCCATAGTTGGAATATGTATGTTCTCACCCTTGTACAGTATATCAGAAACTGGGTAAACAACACAGGCTGTACCAGAGCCAAACATCTCCCTCACTCTGCTCCCCTGCAGGGCAGTTGTCAAGTCATCCATGGTAAGGTGCCTCCCTGACACCTTAGATCACCAACTTGTATGCCTGGTCCTGAATGCACTGCCTTCACTCCTGGAAGGATGATGCTATCTCACGGGGGAGGTGCCAGTTTCTCTTCTCCATCTTTATCTAGTAAACAAAAGATTTATAGTTCTAACTTCAGTTATCTGGTTATGCTTTCCACAGAGCCACAGAACCTACTGATACCCATTGTCCATTGCTTCACATTGGGCAAAAGAAATGAGCTGTAATTCCCTTTCATCTTGCAGTCCCCGGTTCCACCTTCCCAGGCTCTTACATTATTTGGATTGGCCTATGGGGACACTAGATTAAAGGTGCCCCTTAAAAAACAAGGTTTCGGGCCGAGCTCGTGGCGCACTCGAGAGAGTGCAGCGCTGGGAGCACAGCAGTGCTCCCGCTGCGGGTTCGGATCCTATATAGGGATGGCCAGTGCGCTCACTGGCTGAGCACGGTGTGGCCAGTCTCAAAAAGGACAAAAAAAAAAAAAAGGTTTCACTGGGCTCAAGATGAGAAAGAGCAGGGCTTTGTTTGTTAGGCTTCCTGACTCTAAGAGAAGGCTCAGTTCAAAGGAATGTAGGACAAACATATAGACTAGCAGACATTAAATATGGGACCCATTCTTGACCCATTTCCACAAGCTGTTGAATGCACTCTAAAAATTCTTCCTTGCCAAATACCAGCAAATTTGCCCACACATAGATTAGTGCTTTCTATAGATGTTGAGGTTTGGCTTCAACATTCAAATTTTATTATCTCCACCTCAAAATGCCTTCAATACTTAGATAATTCCACTGAATACTGGAAAGCCTATAATCCAGTATGCAATAAGAGGTTTTAAAGAGGCTTGTTATGAGTTTTCTACCACCCGCACTCTGAGGACCACAAATCTGTCAACATGTGATCTGTAAACACAGTTCTGAAAACCAACATATTTGGGTCTAATCCTAACCCCTAACCCTCAACCCTAAACCCTAACCCCAAATCCTAACCCTAACCCCTAACCTTAACCCTAACCAACTCAACTGATCAGGCTTCTAGGTATTAATTATACTCAAATTTATTTCAATGGTGTGCTAGTGCATGTTTAATAAATGGCTCTCTGGGGTTGGGGGGTAGGAATCTCTGATTTGTAGCATTTGCCAAGTCACCTCAGTCTTAATCCCACCAAGACTGATTTTGAGCTACCCGCAGGAAGAGGTGCATGTAAGGGCGCTCACGAACTGGTGCGGGCAGGCTCCTGCACGCACCGTAGTCACGTGGCATCCTGCCTCTCAGATGCCTTGATGGGAATTATGGGGCATTCCCAGGCTTTTCAGAACATTTACCAAATCAGTCACAGTCATTGTGAGATCTTTTTCAGTTTAATTATTGGTAAATGGCCTCACTTCTGAATTCTTGGAGAACACTGTAGTTTCAGCCAATATAGCACCAACTAACACAGTTGTGATGTGGCCATTACAGTGACTGGAAACCTTATGGGCTAAAGAAACTGAAGATGGTTTTGTTTCCATTTTGCCCAAAGTCCAGAGTTCTGTGGAAAAAACTGTAAAGAATTATGGGCTAAAGAAACTGAAGATGGTTTTGTTTCCATTTTGCCCAAAGTCCAGAGTTCTGTGGAAAAAACTGTAAAGAATTATGGGCTAAAGAAACTGAAGATGGTTTTGTTTCCATTTTGCCCAAAGTCCAGAGTTCTGTGGAAAAAACTGTAAAGAATGGGGTCTGGAGTCTGTGATGGACTAAGTAATACCATGGGTAGCAATAGATAAATTAGAACAGAAAAATCTTCTGCAACACCACCATCCCTCCCTCAGCCCTCTGCCTTACTTTGCTATCTTGCCCAACATAATGTGACAGGGAAACAAAAATCTGTGTCACCTAGTAACAGTCCCACATGCAGAAGGAGACAAGTCAATACAATTCTGAATTAAGGCAAAAACATTTCACAAAAAATCTATCTTGAGGATTTATAGGAAAACCAACATATAGCTATAGTCTTACCTGCTGGTGGGGAAGACTCATTAGCTTTGGATATTGGATTATTTAAGATGAAATATCTGGGATATGGATGCTTTTTCTGGGAAGAAAAATCTACTCTGAGACAGTCAGAATCAATAGGCCACTTTGAAGGCTGATTTAAGCTGTTACTGGTAATGTTTTTGCTATGTTGATGAACCAATAATTCAGCAAACAGGGCCATTTAGAAGTTGCCACAGGGAGAGCCCTATCCATCAGTCTTGCAGTGAAGCTTCTCCATCCACAGAAAGCACCAGCATTTCCCAAGGGCTGTTGTGAGCTTATAGGGAGCCAAGCTAAAACCAGCACAAAGGATTGAAGATAGATCTAGGGTGGCCAACTGTCCCAGTCTGCCATGTTCTGAGGCATTTCCCAGGATGCTGGGCTTTTAATGCTATAACCAGGCGAGACCTGGGCAAAGAGGGATGGTTGGTCACCCTAGATCAGTGGTTCTCAACTGGAGGCAATTTTGCACCCCTGCCCCCCAGGATTGCCAGATAAAATATCAGATGCTCTGTTCAATTTGAATTTCAGATAAACAATGAATAGTTTTTTAGTGTATGTCCCAAATATTGCTTCTGTTAAATTCAGATTTAGCTAGTCATTTGGCAGTAATTAAAAGCATTTTTGGTGGTCACAACCACAACTTTGGTGAGTGGGGTTACAAGAACCCACCACAGCAAATACTTATGGACACAGTCTTAGAAGAGTCATTTTGTAAATACAGCTTTAAGCAGAATGCTCACCATAAAGAAGTCTTTTTTTAACTTTGGCTTATAGCATAGCTCATGGAAAAACACTGAAGGACTTAGGGCTCAGGAAGAGCAAGATAATAAGAGCCAGAGGACAGGCTCAGTTTGGGCTGCTAATGGCTTAAGAAAAGATGTAAAGACACCAGCCATAAAAAAGAATGAGATTCTGCCATTCATAGCAACATGGACGAGCTTAGAGAAAATTATGTTAAGTGAAATAAGCCAGACACAAAGAAAAATACTGGATATTTTCACTCATAAGTGCAAGCAAAGGAAGGAAGGAAAGAGGGAGGGAGGGAGGAAGGAAATAAAACATTGAACTTTCAGAAAGAGAGAACAGACCTATAGTTACTAGAAGTGGGAAGGGGGAGGGGGAGAGGATAGGGAGGAACTGGGTAAGGGACACAAAAGGTAATTACGATCTGTAATGATGAACATGCTAATAATATTGATTTGATAATCACATACTGTACACAAATACTGATAGTCAACTCTGAACTCCATAAATATGTATGAATAAAAATATTAATTTAAAAAGATGTAAAAGACACCAAGGTGAGCATCAGCAACCCATCAAAGAGAACTTGTGACAGAAGACAGCACCTCCCGTCACCCTGTAGCATGAAGGAGGCCCTGTGTGTCCCGCAGACTTCAAGTAACGTGGATTTGAGCGCTGCCATCTCTTCAGCTGATTCTTTTTCACAGATGTTCCTTCTGCGTTTTCTATATTTTCACAGGGGTCAGGAGGCTGACTTATTTTTCACTGAGGCTTAGAAATTGTGATTTCCTTAACAGTGGTGGTGTGGATAGTTCTCACATTCGTGGCCACTCCAGAGAGCGATACACTGGGGCAATAATATGAGCAAAGATCATTCTCAAATATAGTATCGATTGTGTGTTCTGTGTTACTTTCCTCACTCTCATGGGAGGGTGTCCGCTGTCTACACTCTCACCAGCACCAGGTTTCAGGCACAATGGAGGGTCCCGGCCTACATGGCAATGGCAGTTCCTTGTATTGTTGCAAATTCCTTTATAACTGCACTTCTCAGGGACGCAGTCATAATTCAGTGTAGCCAAATTTGCATTGCAAATGCTATTTCTACAAAACATTCCAGGAGCAAAGGGGTTACCATTTCTCACTTTTCCAACATCCGTTGTGTCTGTTGAACGGTGTTCATCCAACCCAAAACACACCCCTTCAATCAAAGACTGGTGGAATGAGATATGCTCCTGCAGCATGGGAAGATTGGTGATGTTGACACACTGCAGCCTTCCACACATGACATCTGTAGCACAGCCACGGAAACTGGCCACAGCAACCTTTCTCTCGCAATGTCCAAATCGGGAGGATTTTGTGCTTATGCTGTAGCAGACATCATCAGCGTTGTGAGCATTTGCACCAAAGATTTCTCTGCAGTGTATTGTGCGGTCAGTGCAATTCCCATCATAGCAGTAGCCCTCTTCACTGCATGGGGTTCCATCTTTCAGATAAAAATGGGGGGGCGCGTGTAGTGGCATTCCCCACACAGTACTCTGGAAGATCACATATATTTTTAATAGACCTGCAGAGCGTTCCAGCAGGGGCGTAGATGCAGTTTATGCAGCATCCTGTCGCATCACAAATGCTTCCATTTGTGTACTGACAGTTACTATTACAACATTGGTTTCTATAACACTGACTGAAGGAGCCACAATCACATAGTTCTGATCCCTGCACTATAGAGTCTCTACAACATTCTTCTTTGTGGGGTATGAAAAAGGAGGGTAATTGAACTTTCTGCCTAGGTCTGTATAAGCACGAGATACTGCTACGCCTACTTACTCATTGCATATGCAAATAGGAGCAATTACTGAGTACATCTGTCATCACAGGGTACAGGAACATAATGCAGGTGGCTCTTTGGCAACTGCAGTATTCTGTATCATAATACACACCCATACTTCTCGCAACTTGTTGGGCTGCTATGACAGATACCAGTAAATAATGTCTTCCTAAGAGACCGATGATGATTACATTGTCTCTTGGCATATACTATGTCTTACATCAAGGTCAAGCTCATATGGTCCATCTTTAAGTATCATGAAGGCTGAACTAGGCTGAACCAATGGATACAGGATATTTGCATAATAAGCAATATAATGTTCATAGTCATACATGTTTTTAGTTGCCTCAGACTTGTTATATATAATCACTTGTATAACATAGTACCTTATAGCAAAACCTAAAAGCAGTGAATCAACCAAATTACCAAGTCTGGTCAGAAATTGGATACAAAATGTAACATTGTTGTGTAGAAGATAGACTTCACGGGCCATCTGAAGGAGACCTTTTATAGATCCTGTATGGTATGCATACAACTTACTAGAGGCCCTGGTGGTTGCACTGACATTTGACTCAGAGAACAGCGAGTCCATGTCCTCCTTGCATCCTAGTCTATCTGCAGGCCCCATTGCACTGGTGTTGGCCACTGTCTGAGAAACAGCATGTTCAAACCTGCGGGAATCCTTGAGGGGATTTCATAGGCAACGTCATCCAACTTCATGATCCCTTCCAGGCTCCCGTAGCACGTGTCGACAGTGACCATGGATAGAGGAATCTCCTCCAAGTAGCCAATGTAGTAACAGTCTGAAGGGATGTAGGGGAAATCCATCTGCAAGGCTCCCTGGTCATTTTGAGTCATCACCAGCAGATGCTTGGACCAAAACAGTTTTTTTCTCTGCAGATGGATGACGTGTCTCTGGCCCCCAAAATGCAAGCTGTAGGAAAGGTAGCCTAGCACTGGAAGGCCTTTGCCATGTTGCATCTCCTTCCTAGGAATCACCACCTCGGAGGAGATATAGCGCCATGAGGGACGGCCTTGGAAACACTGGACTGGAGACAGGAGCACCCAGAGCCTAAGCAGCAAGAGAGGGGCCCTGAGGGCAACCTGTCCCTGTGCCAGCCTCATGCCTCAGCTCAGGGACATTTGTCCAAAGAGAAAGAGAATCGATAAAGGGCGTATCTTCAGGGAAAACATGTCTGAACCATCTGCTGTGGCCACTTCCCTCCGAAAAGACACTGACAGAGAACAAAGGCCTCCTCTGGCTCCCAGCATTGTCACCCCTGGGAGGCTACCTGGATGACCTGTGGGGATTAGGTAACAGTCACATGGCGTGGCAGTGGATGGGCCTGGGTGTTCACTCAGCTGGGAATGAGGTGGGTTAGGGGTGAGGGCATGTGTGTGAACTCACCTGTGAGGAACAAGGGAAGGAGAAGCAGCAGTGTGTCGCCACTCAACGGTTCACTCTTCTGGCTTCTGAGCATAAGAAACACAGGTATCACATTTCAGTTACCTTGTCTATGAATCCTGTCACCCGTGTGACTTCTGGGTTGGTTTCTATGCATTGGTCTTTCTTCTCATTTTGGGTCCCATTTCTGACTTCTTTGGCAGGTGGAGCTAATCATTGTAAATTTTACCTCTTTGGGGGTTGATTTTTATTATTATTATTATTATTATTTATTATTATTATTATTATTATTATTATTATTAAACATATATGCCTTTTTGCAGTTAAGAATTTTGCAAACCATTTGATCCTCTTGGCTTTTGCTTTGTTCAGGAATACTGGATCAGCATTTAGAGCAGGGTTAACTTCTTCCCAATACTGTGTAAAACACTTCTGTTTAAAAACAGCTTTATAACAGTATAAACTGCACACATTTCAAGTGTACAATTTGATAAGTTTTGATGTATGCAGTTGGTATACCTTTACCATCACCATAGTCAAGATAATAAGCAATCATCATCCCCCCAAATTTTGTGCCTCCCACCTCTCCCACCCACTCCCCACCCCCAGGTAACCACCAGTCTGCTCTTGATCATTCCATATTAGTTTGCAATTTGCAAGATTCTGTAACAGGTGTTCTTTACAACTTTACATGCAGTATATAGAATGGTACAACAGCGCATCTCCTTTTCTTCCCTCCAGGTCATTGTTCTGATTGTCTTCTGCCTTACTTTCACATAACTTATAAGCCCCATACTACATTGTTATTATTTTTTAAACTGTCATTTATAATTAGAAAAAATACATATAGTTACCATGTCTTTACCATTTCCATTGTTCTTCATTCCTTTCCGTAGATCCATATTTCCACATGGTATCATCTTCCTTCTTGTGGAAGGCTGTTCTTCACCATTTCTGAAGTACAGGTCTACAGGTGACAATTTTTTTTCATTTTTTGTATGTTTGAAAAGTCTTTATATCAACTTCCTTTTTGGAGGATTTTGTCCCTGGGTATAAGATGCTAGTTTAAAGTTTTGCTCCTTCAGGACCTGTGCACTTTCAAAGAATGAGTATCCTCTAACTGTTGGGTGCTGGATTCCATAGATATTCATTAGATCTAATTATTTTTTAATAAATTTTATTTTGTATATTTGAGGTTTACAATGTGATGTTATGGGATACATATGGATAGTAGAATGGTTGCTACAGTGAAGCAGATTAACACCCCTACCTATCATCACACATAATTATTTTTTCGTGAAAGAGCAGCTAAAATCTACTAATTTAACAAAAATCATTAATACAATTTTATTGACTATAGTCCTCATGTTATACGTCTCTCTACTTTTTTATTCTACATTTCTGATACTTTGTATCCTTTGATCTACAATTTTCTCATTTCCTCCTCCACTACCCCACCCATGGTAAACACTGTTTTATTCTCTATCCCTGCACATTTGACCTTTATTTTGTTTAAGATTTCACATGTAAGTGAAATCACGCAATACTTTTCTTTCTGTGTCTGGCTTATTTCACTTAACGTAATGTCCTCCAGGTCCATCCATGTTGTGGCAAATGGCAGAATCTCCTTTTTTGTATGCTGGATAATATTCCCTTGTAGATATGTGTATGTGTGTGTGTATATGTGTGTGTGCATATGTATATGTAATATTTTTTATTCATTTTTCTGTTGACAGACACTTAAGTTGTTTCCATATCTCGGCTATTGTAAATAATGCTGTAATGAACAGAGATGTGCCCATATATTTACAAGGTGGTGCTCTCATCTCCTTTGAGTATATAACCAGAAGAGGGATTGCTGGGTCATATGGTAGTTCTATTTTTAGTTTTGGGGGAGTCTCCATACTGTTTTCCATAATGGCAATACCAATCTACATTCCCACCAACAGTGTACTAGAGCTCCCTTTTTTCCATACCCTTGTCAACATTTGTCATCTCGTCTTTTTGATCATAGCCATTGTACAGGTGTGAGATGACATCTCATTGTGGTTTTGATTTGCATTTCCTCGATGATTAGTGACGATGAGCACCTTTTAATATATATACCATTGTAGGTCATTTTATGTCTTTGGAGAAATATCTATTCAAGTCTGCATTAGTTTATTTTCTTTACTAATAACAGAAATACCTGAAACTGGGTAATTGATGAAGCAGCAATATTTATCACTTATAGTTTTGGAGGCTGGGAAGTCCAAAGTTCAGGGAACACATCTGGTGAGAGCTTTGTTGGTGGTGACTATACACAGTGACAAAGGGTCTCACATGGCAGATGGCAGAGCTAGAGAGAGACTAACTTCCTCACTCACTCTCCTTTTCAAGCCATCAGAACCACACCCATGACAACCATTAAACCATCAATGAAATAATCCATTCATAGGGCATGGTCCTCACAAACTAAACACCTCTTTAATGCCCCACCTTTCAATTACCATAATAGGATTTTCCACCCTCTTAATGTTCTCAGCAGGGATTAAGCTTCAATAAGCTTTGGGAGGACATCCAATCTGCAACAAGGTCCTTTGCCCATTTTTAATTGGGTTATTTGTATTTCTGCTGTTGAGCTGTTGAGTTCCTTATATATTTTAGGTATTAATTCATTATCAGATATATGATTTGCAAATATTTCTCCCAGTACATAGCCTGCCTTTTATTTTGTTGATTGTTTCCTTGCTATGAAGAAGCTTTATAGTTTGACGTAGTCCCATTTATTTATTTTTGCTTTTGCAGCCTGAGCTTTTGATGTGATATCCAAAAAATCGTTGCCAATGTCAATGTTAAGGAGTTTTCCTATTCTTCTCTTCTAGGGGTTTTATGGTTTCAGGTCTAACATAGAGGTCTTTTATCCATTTGAAGTTGATTTTTGTGTATGGTGTAAGATAAAAGTTCGATTTCATTCTTTTGTATGTCAAAATTCAATTTTTTTAGAACCATTTAGTGAAAGAGACTATCCTTTTCCTATTGTGTCCACTTGGGGCCCTTGTTGAAAATTTGTTGACCATATGTGTTTGGATTTATTTCTGGGCTCTCTATCCTGTTACATTTGATCTATGTTTCTGTTTTTATGCTGGTATCATACTGTTTTGATTACTATAACTTTGTAACACAGTTTTTAAATCAGAAAGTGTGATTCCTCCGACTTTGCTTTTCTTTCTCAGTATTACTTTGACTATTCTTATTTCTTTTTGTGATTCCACACAAATTTTAGGTTTTTTCTATTTATATGAATAATGCCATTGAAATTTTGATAGAGATTGCATTAAATCTCTATATTTCTTGGGTAATATGAGTATTTTAACAATATTAATTCTTCTGATCTGTGAACACAGGATATATTTCCATTTATTTGTGTCTTCTTCAATTTCTTTTATTAATGTGATGGAGTTTGGATGTGTTGTCCCCTCCAAAACTCGTGGAAATTTGATCTCCAATATGGCAGTGTTGGAAACTGATTGAGTCATGGGGGCAGATCCCTCATGAATGGATTAATCCTCTCCCTGGGGGAAGAGGGGTAGTGAGTGAGTTCTCACTCTATTAGTTCCCATTAGAGCTGATTGTTTAAAGAACCCTGGTACCCCCTCTCTCTCTCTCTCTCTCTCTCTCTCTTGCTTCCTCTTGCCATGTGATCTACTTGTACCCACCAGCTGCCTGCCATTTTTCCACCATGAGTACAAGCAGTCTGAAGCCCATGCCAGATGCAACCATCCCAGAATCATAAGCCAAATAAACCTCTTTTCTTTATAAATTACCCAGTCTCAGGTATTCTGTTATAGCAACACAAAACAGACTAAAACATAATGTATTATAGTTTCCAGTGTACAAATCGTTCACTTTCTTGGTTAAATTTATTCCTAAGTGTTTTTTGATACTATTGTAAATGGGATTGTTTCTTTGATTTCTTTTTCAGCTAGGATGTTATTTGTGTATAGTAATGCTACTGATTTTTGCATGTTGTTTTAGCATCCTGAAACTTTACCAAATTCATTTATTAGTTCTAACAGTTTTTTTGTGGAATCTTTGGGGTTTTCTACATGTAGGAACATGTGGTTAATCTGCAAATAGAGATAACATTACTTCTTTTTGATTTGGATAACTTTTATTTCTTTTTATTTTTCTTGTCTGATTGCTCTTGCTGGTACTTCCAGTACTAATGTTGAATAGAAGGTGTAAGAGTTGGCATTCCTGCCTTCTACTAAATTTTAACAGAAAAGCTTTCAGTTGTTCCCTATTGATTATAATTTTAGCTCTGGGTTTTTCATAAATGGCCTTTATTATGTTGAGATACTTTCTTTATACCTGAACTGTTGAGTGTTTATCAAGTAAAAATTCTGAACTTCGTCAAATGCTTTTTCTGCATCAATTGAGATGATCATGTGATTTTCATCTTTCATTCTGTTAGCGTGATTGATGGAGTTTGGATGGGTTGTCCACTACAAAACTCATGTGGAAATTTGATCCCCAGTGTGGAAGTTTGGGAAACTGATTGAGTCATAGGGACAGATCCCTCATGAATGGATTAATGCTCTCCTGGGGGTGGTGGGATTAATGAGTGAGATCTT
The DNA here is from genome assembly GCF_000696425.1 of Galeopterus variegatus. Classification (NCBI taxonomy): domain Eukaryota; kingdom Metazoa; phylum Chordata; class Mammalia; order Dermoptera; family Cynocephalidae; genus Galeopterus; species Galeopterus variegatus. The sequence continues at coordinate 479,389 of NW_007726637.1, read as the reverse complement.
GCTCTATTAGTTCCCACGAGAGCAGGTTGTTTAAAAGACCCTGGCACCTCCTCCCTCTCTCTCTCTCTTGCTTCCTCTCTTGCCATGTGATCTGCTTATATCCTCTGGCTGCCTGCCGCTCTCCACCATGAGTAGAAGCAGCCTGAGGCCCATGCCAGATGCAGCTGTCCCAGAATCATAAGCCAAATAAACCTCTGTTCTTTATAAATTACCCAGTCTTAGGTATTTCTGTTATAGCAACACAAAACTGACTAATAGGGTGATGTATCACATTGATTTGCATATGTTAAACAGCCTTCCATGCTAGTGATAAATCTCACTTGGTCATGATGTATAATCTTTTTGATATATTGTCAATTCAATTTGCTAACATTTTATTGAGGACTTTTGCATCAATTTTCATCAGCAGTATTGGCCTGTAGTTTTCTTTTCTTTGTCTGGCTTAGGTATCAAGGTGATGCCGGCCTTGTAAAATGTGTTTGAAAGTATTTCCTGTAGCTTTATTTTTTGGAAGAGTTTAAGAAGTATTGGCAATATTTCTTCTTTGAATGTTTGGTAGAATTCAGCCTTAAAGCCATCTGGTCCTGGGCTTTTCTTTGTTGAAAGATTTTTAATTATTTCTTCAGTCTCTTTATTTGTTATTGGTCTGTTCAAGCTTTCTATTTATTCCTGATTCAATCTTCATAGGTAACATTTTTCTAGAAATTTATCCATTTCCTCTAGTTTATCTAATTTGTTGGTATATAACTGTTCATAAGAGTCCTTTGTGATCCTTTTTATTTCCAATGCATCTGTTGAAATGTCTCCACTTTTATTTCTAATTTTGAGTCTTCTCTCTTTTTTCATAGTTAGTCTAGCAAAATCAATTTGTCGATTTTGTTTATTTTTCAAAAAATCAACTCTTGGTTTTATTTTTTATGGTTTTTCTGCTCTCTAATTTATGTGTATGCTGGCACCGACAAGCCAGCCACCGGAGGGACCCAGCTAGTGCTGGACCTGTGGGTAGCCAGCTGGAGTGAAAGCCCATTCAGAAAGCTGGGCTCTGTGACCACCAGTCCCTGGAGCAGCACCCTCCTCCCTACAGTGTCAGAGGCAGACCATGGGAGAAGTGTGCCCCCAGTCATGCCTTAGGACACCCCACTACGGGTGCCTGCACCTGTGCTTTCTCACTCTCAGTGGTGTTGCTGTTGTGGCAGGTGCTGCCTCAGAGACCCTAGCATGAAGCATTGTGTTCTGGGGACAGCAGCAGAAGTCAGTCACTAAAGAAGCCGTGGGCAGCCTCAACTGCTAGCAGAAGGCAGGAGCACACCTGGGGACCTAGGCAGGAGTCACAGGCAGCACACCCCACCTAGAAGAAGGCAGGAGCACCTGAAAACACTGCCACCATGCAGGTGGTCCATCACAGCAGCCATTAGTGCTGCTGCAAGGACAGCTCGCTGCCACAGTAGCAGCTACAGCCACAATGCAGGCAGCCCATCGCCCACTTGACTGCACTGACACAAGGAGAGTCCTAGCAGTGACCAGAAAAAGAGTAAATATCTCTTCTTTATTTATTTCTGTTCTGATCTTTATTATTTCCTTTGCTCTGCTGACTTTGGGTTTAGTTTGTTCTTTTTCTAGTTCTTTGAGAAATAATGTTAGGCTATTTATTTGAGAACTTCTTTTTTTTTTTTTCATTAGAGAACTTCTTTTTTAATGTGAGCATTTATTGCTATAAACTTTCCTCTTAGGGCCGGCCCGGTGGCGCACTGGAGAGTGCGCCGCTTGGGAGCGCGGCAGCGCTCCCGCCGAGGGTTTGGATCCCATGTGATGACTGGTTCCCACTCACTGGCTGAACGCGGCACGGGCGCAACACCGAGGGTTGCGATCCCGTTGCCAGTCCCCGGTACGGGCGCGACACCGAGGGTTGCGATCCTGTACCAGTCAGTAAAAAAGACAAAAAGGAAAAAAAAAAACTTTCCTCTTAGAACTGCTTTTGCTGCATCCTATAGGTTTTGATATGCTGTGTCTCTGCTGTTATTTGTCTCAAGATGTTTAATTTCCCTTTGGTTTCTTCTTTGACCCATTAGTTGTGCAAGAATATGTTGTTTAATTTCCACATATTTCTGCAATATCCAAGATTCCTCCTGTTCTTGATTTCCAGTTTCATAGTTTCAGGGCCTTATGGTTTTAAAAGATACTTGTTATGATTTTGATCTTTCTAAATGTATTAAGACTTGTTTTGTGGCCTAACACATGTTTTATCCTGGAGAATGTTCCATGTGCACTACAGAAGAATGTATATTCTACTCCTTTTAAATGGAAAGTTCTATATATGTCTATTAGGTCCATTTGGGCTAATGTATAGTTCAAGTTCAGTATTTTTTCTGTCTGGTTGATCTACTCATTGTTGAATATTGGAGTTCTCTACTATTACTGTATTGCTATCTATTTCTTCTTTCATGTCCATTAATATTTGTTTTATATAGTGAAGTGCTCTGATGTTGGGTGTGTATATATTTATAATTGTTATGTCCTCTTAATGAATTGACCCCTTTATCATTAAATACTTTCTTTTGTCTCTTGTAACCATTTTTTTATCTAAGTATAGCCACCTCTACTCTCTTTTGGTTACTATTTGTATGGAATATCTTCTTCTCTCCCTTCATTTTCAGCCTTTGTGTGTCTGTAGTGGATTGAATTGTCCCCCCCAAACTCATTGAAGCTTGAATTGTGTCCCCCAAGTTTTATTTATTAGAAACTTAGCCCCCACTGTGACTATTAAGAGGGTGGGAAATCCTATTATGGTAATTGAAAGGTGGAGACTTAAAGATGTGATTGGATTGTAGGACCATGCAGTAGTGAATGGATTAAAAATGGTGGTCGGGGCATGGTTCTGAGGGCTTTAACAGAAGAGGAGAATCTGTCTTTCTCTCTCTGGTCTCTCTGCTTCCAATGTGAGACCCCTGGGCTGCTGTTGCCACCACCAGATGGACTTTGGACTTCCCAGCCCCAGAAACTGTAAGCAATAAATGTCATTTTTCTTTATAAATCACCCAGTTTCAGGTATTTTGTTATAAGCAACATAAACAGACTAAAACAGGCACCAATGGGACATGGCTGTTCTGCTGGCTCAAGCATGGTTTCTCCACTGGTCCAAAGTGCCTGTTCCTTGGGGAGGCAGGGTGCTGCATGGGCTTGGGTATCAGAGTCAGTACTGCTCCCCTTGACCAAAGCTCCAATTCCTAGGGAGCTAAGCAACAGCCTGGTTTGGGTGTGTGGAGGGGTCCAGGCTTTCCACTGGGCCTAGGCTCCAAGCAGATTGGAGCAGGATGCAACAGCAACTGGGATTGGGGAGATGGCACTTTGTTCCCAGAGGGCAGGAAACAATTCAGCTTGGAAATAGTGCATTACTGTACATGCAAGTATGGGGCAAGGGTGGCAGAGTCTCAGCAGTGGTGGGATGCAGTGGCTCCTGGCCCTGTGAGTAGAATGCACTCCCGCAATGGCTCTGGTTTCAAGATGCCAAAGTTCAGTCAAAGTTTGGGCTTCTTCTCTGGAGTAGTGTAGCTGTGTGAACTCCTAAGCTGGGCTCAGGATGTGTGAGGACTGCAGGATCCTCCAGTAGCAAAGACTGTTGGTGTCCATGGTAGTGATGTGGTCCATTGGAGGCCTCCTGCTTACCTTTTTCCTACAGGAAGAGTCCCTCCTGGTTCTAAGCTAATCCTAACTGGGCACTTGGGATGGTGGAAGTAAGGTGTTTTGTTCCATTTTCCATACAGCCATCCTGAGGTCTCATTTAGTCACTCTGGCCAAAATGTAGTTATTTATGTTTGGTTTTGGTCCTTTGTGTGTGTGTGTGTGTTTGGGATGAGCCGTAGGCACCTCTATTTGATCATCCTGCTGACATAATGACCTGAGTACATCTTTCTTCCTTTCTTTCTTTCCTTCTTTCTTACCAGCTTTTGGGAACAGAAACCATTCCTGATGTTGTCTGAGTTTCAGGTGTTGTTCCCATAATCCTGTCGTGTAGGTCTTGCCTTTCATAGTTCCCTAATACGCATATGCTGGTCAGTTCTCATCAGAGGACACAAGGGGGATGTCTCAGATCATACGTGCTGCTGTCACAAGCTACCTAAGACTGGGTAATTTATAAAGAATACAAATTTATTTCTCATGGTTCTGGAGGGTGAGAATTCCAGGATCAAAGCTCCTGCAAATTCAATGGCTGCTGACAGCTGGCTCCTCTATCTATCATTGGTGACGCCTCTTGCTGAACCCCTACATGGTGAAGGGCAAACATCGTGTCCTCATGTGACAGAAAGCAGAAGGGCACAAGGCCACTAAGGCACTCCATTCACTGCTTTCATAAGAGCTCTAATCCATTGGCCCTCATGACTTAATTACTTCCCAAAAGATCCCACCTCTTAAAATACCATCACCTTGGGGTTGAAGTTCCAACATACAATTTTGTGGGGGGGACACATACATTCAACCATAGCATTCCATTCCTGGCCCCTCATAATTCATGTCCTTCCCACACACAAAATACAGTCATTTCATCCCAGTAGTCCCAGGTGTCTGAACTTGTTCCAGCATGAGCTGGATGAGAGGAGCACAGTGGCTCCTGTAGGCTCTTTCCCATCAATTTTAGGCCCCTCCAGCTGCCTGTACACTAGACATTTGCAGAGGTCCAGAGAAGACCCATGATGTCCAGTCATGCATGCAGCATCATCCCACATCTCAGGATATACTTTTATTACCCTAAAAATGACCAAAAAGAAAACCAAACCCTGAAACACTTCTCAGTGTGGCCAGTGGGTTTCATCTTGGGCAGGACATGCAGGCCCAGCCAGGATTCCTTCTTAGGTTTTTAGGGACAAGACCCTGTAGCTTTTTATCCACAGAGCAGGAGTATGTATGTGTATCACAGGAGCCCAAAATCTGAGAGGACACTCACGTGGTGTTTGACTATTCCAAAAACACTCACTCAGTATTTCAATAGGTAGAGACATTGGTTTATTAGACTTACAGGAGTCACTGACAGCAGCTGGCCAGCTAGCATTGCAATGGGGTACATACAACAGTTACATAGTGAACAGATCAAAGTAGGCGTGTAAATCATTTGCAAGCTTATGCACAGACCCTCACCCAGTTCACATAACTCAGAGCACACAAGAGATCTGGTTGAATAGATAAGTTATTCTACTCTCTACTCTCCTGGCGCCAGAGTGCCTGAACACCAGCATGCTCATTCATTTACTTCCTGCTTCCTCCAGTCTTCCATTTGTCTTAAAGGGGACATGCCTTTCTTCAGTCTTCCATTTGTCTTAAAGGGGATGTGCCTTTCCTTGAGTAACTACCTTGTCCAGGGGTAGTTTCCCAGGGGGGAGGGGGAACTCTGGTATGTTCAGGGAGGGGGAATAGGGCTATGTCCAGCATTTACTGTACAGTATGTGTTGCATATAGTCCCCATCACAGAGAGAAAGCAGATTATGTGCTTGAAGATTCTCCTTGAGTCCCAAAGAAGGGTCCTTAGGTCACTGAGCAGGGCAGGAGCCAATGGTGCCCACAATCCTGCAGCTGCTCATGGATGGAAACAATCTGTGACCATCACCACCAGGGTACTTCTCACATTCACCTCTGGACATCCTGATGGCCCACACCTTTGCACACAGTGAACCTGATAATATCACAGAAAAATACATCTGAAATAAAATGTAAGAAATGGAAGGGTGGGGTTTTATTATAGAACACAGGAGGCATGTGGGGTACCATGAGCAGAATAACAGCCATGTAAATGCTGAAGCAAAAAAAGGAGAAGAGAGAAAATGGAACTGATGCACTATTTGAGGAGGTAATGGCTGAGATTTTTTTTAACTGAAGATTTCAAACAATGATAGTAAGGAATTCTAGGAAAAGCTCAGATGGAGGGTTGAATAGAATCACTAAGGAAATCTTGATTATTTTCCAATTGGTCTGGATATGGACTGAAATGGAGGGAATGTTTGGTAGACATAATGGAATGAGGCTTCCAGATTTACAAGGAAAATTAACACTAGTCTATACTTCTTTTATAATTCTTTTGCAATTCTCCCCCATTACACTGGGTCTTAGAAATCATTACATTTAGTGTACAATATTTTAACTGAAGACATGTTAAGAAAAAACAAAAGCAAAAAAAAAAAAAACCCACAAAAACCATCGGCTGCCACATACAAAAGCATACAGTGAGAGTGATTCATCAGCAGAAGAGAAACGACACTGGGCAGAAGTGTGGATGAAAAAGAAGTGATGAATGGGCCAACTGTGCTGATCTAACTGTCACACATGGTACACAGTTATCAAAAGTCAATGTTGTACCCACGTGTGTATAATAAATTATCTAAAAAATAAACCAGAGAAATGAGCAGTAAATGGAAGCTACATACAAATAAATAAATAAATGAATGAATGAATAAATGATTGAATGAATGAAATGATGACTGAATGAGGCAGTAGATCTATCACATTGTATGAGGAGAATTGACACACAAATACCAATGGGATTCAGACCGGAAGACAGTTAAATTGTGGTCAAGTACCCTAACTTTCTTGCACTTCATAGGACAAAAGGTAAAACATACATCATTAGACTTTAAGTGTCCTTCCCCTGTTGGGGCTCTCGAGTGACTCAAAGACTTTCATATATAACTACTCAAGGCTAAAAATAATAAAATCTGTTTGAAAACAAAACTGGATATAAGTTATAGAAGGAAAGTATCTTAGGGCCGGCCCGGTGGCGCACTGCTACAGTGTGCCGCTTGGGAGTGGGGCGGTGCTCCCGCCGAGGGTTCGGATCCCACATACAGACCGGTTCCCGCTCACTGGCTGAGCGAGGGGCGGGGGCAGCACCGAGGGTTGCGATCCCGTTGCCGGTCCCGGTCTGGTACGGGCGCGACACTGAGGGTTGCGGTACGTTGCCAGACACGAAAAAAGACAAAAAGGAAAAAAAAAAAAAAAAGAAGGAAAGTATCTTAGCACAATAAAAGCCACATATGACAAACCCGCTGCCAATATCATCCTGAATGGAGAAATGCTGAAAGCTTTCCCCTTAAGAACAGGGACAAGGAAAAAAAAAAAGAACAGGAACAAGACACAGATGCCCACTCTCACCACTCCTATTCAACATAGTATTGGAAGTACTAGCCAGAGCAATTAGGTAGAAATAAAGGGCATCCAGATTTGAAAAGATGAAGTCAAACTGTCCCTTTTACAGATGACATGATCCTATATATAGAAAAACCTAACAACTCTACCAAAAAACTCTTATATCTGATAAATGATTTCACTAAAGTTGCAGAATACAAAATCAACATGCAAAAATCAGTAGTGTTTTTATGCTGCAATAATGAGCTAGGAGAAAAAGAAATCAAGAAAGCAAGCCCATTTACAATAGTCACCAAACAAACAAAATATCAAGGAATCAATTTAACCAAGGAGGCGAAAGACCTCTATAATAAGAACTACAAATGACTCCTGAAAGAAATTAAAGAGGACACAAAAAGATAGAGAGACATTCCATGCTCCTGAATTGGAAGGATTAACATTGTGAAAATGTCCATACTACCCAAAGAGATCTCCAGATTCAATGCAATCCCCATCAAAATACCAATGACATTCTTCACAAAAATAGAAAAAACAATCCTGACATTCATATGGTACCACAAAAGACACTGAATAGCCAAAGCAATCCTGTGTAAAAAATAAATAAAACCATAGGTATCACATTACCTGACTTCAAATTGTACTACAAAGCTATAGTGACCAAAACAGCATGGTACTGGCATAAAAACAGACACATGGACCAATGTGGAACAGAATAGAGAACCCAAAATAAATCCACATATTTACAACTAACTGATTTTTGACAAAGACACCAAGAACATTCACTGGGGAAAGGACAGTCTCTTTCAATAAATGGTACTGGGAAACTAGATATCTGTATGCAGAAGAATAAAACTAGACCCCTATCTCTCACCATATACCAAAATCAACTCAAAATGGATTAAAGATTTAAATGTAAGACTCGAAACAATGAAACTACTAGAAGAAAACATGGAGGAAACACTCCAAGACATTGGTCTGGGCAAAGATTTCACAGATAAAACTGCAAAAGCACAGGCAACAGAAGCAAAAATAGATAAATGGGATCATATCACACTAACAAGCTTCTGCACAGCAAAGAAAACAACCAACAGAGTGAAGAGACAACCTGCAGAATGGGAGAATTTATTTCCAACAAGGGATTAATATCCAGAATATACAAGTAACTCAACAGCAAAAAAAAATAATAATAATAATTCAATTTTTAAAAATGGGCAAATGAGCTGAATAGACATTTCTTAAAAGAAGACATACAAATAGTCAACAGGTATATGAAAAACTGGCTCAACATCACTAATCATCAGGAAAATGCAAATCAAACCACAATGAGTTACCATCTCATCCCTGTTAGAATGGATATTATCAAAAAGGCAAAAAAATAACAAATGCTGGCAAGGATGTGGAGAAAGGGGAAATCTTATATACTGTTGGTGAAAATGTAAATTAGTATAGCCATTAAGGAAAACAGTATGGAGATTCCTCAGAAAACTAAAAATAGAACTACCATAGGATCCAGCAATCTCACGACTGGGTATATATCCAAAGGAAAAGAAATCACTATGTTGAACAAATATCTTCATTCCCATGTTCACTGCTGCATTATTCACAATAGCCAAGATATGGAATCAACCTAAGTGTCCATCAGCAGATGAATGGATAAAGCAAATGTGGTGCATATACAAAATGGAATACTACTCAGCTGTAAAAAAAAGTGAAATCCTGTGATTCAAGGCAACATGGATGAGTTTGGAGAACATTATGTTAAGTGAAGTAAGCCAGGCACAGAAAGAGAAATAACACATGTTCTCACTCACATGTGGAAGTGAAGAAAGTTGATCTCATAGAAGCAGAGAGTAGAACAATGGTCACCAGAGCCTGGGAAGGGGAGGGGAATAAGGAGGACAGGGAGACATTGATTAACAGATATGAAATTACAGCTAGATAAGATAAATCAGTTCTAGTGTTCTATAGCACTGTAGGGTGACAATAATTAACAACAATTTACTGTATATTTTCAAGTAGCCAGAAGAGAATTTTTAATGTTCCCAACACAAAGAAATGATAAATGTTTTAGGTAATGAATATGCTATTTACTCTAATTGGATCATTACACAGTGTATACATGTATCAAAATATCACATTGTATCCCATAAATGTGTACAACTATTACGTGCCAATTAAAAATAATAATAAAAGCAAAAAAAGGGGAAATATGTGATACATCCATACAATAGAATATTATTTGGCCACAAAAAGGAATGAAGCACTGACACATCCTACAACATGGATGAACCTTGAAGACATTATGCTGAAAGAAGCCAGACACAAAGGTCACTTATTATATAATTCCACATACAGTAGGCCCTCTGTATCCATCAGTTCCACACCCATGGATTCAAACAATCACATCAAATATATTTGGGGGGGGGGTGATGGTGAGTTGCATCTGTACAAACATTTACAGACCCCTTTCTTGTCGTTCCCTAAACAATATAACAACTATTTACATAGCATTGACATTGTATTGGGTATTATAAGTAATCTAGAGATGATTTAAAGTATACAGGAGGGGCTGGCCAATTAGTGCAGTTAGTTAGAGCAAGGTGTTATAACACCAAGGTCAAGGGCTCTATCCCCATACAGACAAGCTGCCAAAAAAAAAGCATACAGGAGGATGTTCAAAGATTATATGCAAATACTAATCCATTTTCTACAGGCACTTGAGCATCTGAGGATTTTGGTACCAATCCTTCACAGATACTGAGAAACGTATATATGAAATGTCCAGAACAGGCAAATCCATAGAGACAGAAAGCAGACTGGTGGTTGTTGGGCCTGGGGGAAGGGCAACAGGGAGTGACTACTGATGAAGACGGGGCTTCTTTCGGAGGTAATGAAAATGCTCTAAAGTTGACTGTGGTGATGATTGCACATATCTATGAATATACTAAAAGCTACCGAATTGCACACTGTAAACAGGTAAATTGTGTGGTATGTGAATCATATCTCAATAAAGCTATCATTTGGTCAGTAAAGAAGGACATGTGAAGACAGAGGCAGATTGTTTGTTTATTGGTGGCTGGCCAGTACAGGGATCCACACTGTTGACATTGGCGTTAACCAGCCAGCCCTATAGTTTTTGTTGGTATGTAGAGGCAGAGATTGGAGGGATGCTGCCAACAAGTGCCAAGAATCGCCAGCAACTGGCAGGGGCTGAAACAGGAAGAAGCAGGGTCTCCCTCAGAGCCTCCAGAAGGAACCAACCATTCCAACGCCTTGACTTTGGACTTCTGCCACAACAATTGTGAGAATAAATGTCCGCTGTTTTAAGCCAGATAAATAAATAAATAAAGCTGTCATTTTTTTAAAAAGTTTGCTTGCCATAAAATCATAATTTCAAAGTATGAGAAAAGAAAAATGTCCTTATCCAAAGTGGAAATACGTTGAAGACGAGAACGGGCAAAACAATGATAGTAAAAGAGAAATGTATGTGCTGTTTCTGCCAGACTCTTTGATCTTTGAAAAGGTGATAAGGAGTCCAGACAAGGATGAACTGACTATCTTTGGATTGTTCCACATGATGTGCAGGTTATAACAGACAGAAACTCATACTTTGAAAAAATGACTGGTTTTTTGAACTAAGACTGCATCAGAATTCAAAACATCACCAGAAAAGAGCAGTCAAGTTAAACAGGACTTTCTCAGTTTCTTTTCTAAAAGTTTAACTTATTTGTAATCCAACTTTGATGTCACAACTTCAAATTACCTCTGTGCTTTAAAACCATTCTTCCTGAGAAAGATTTAACTTACCTTAACATCCAATGTGCTTCCGAGTGTTCAAAATGATGGACATTGTGAACATGGATAGCAGCATATAATGAATTTACAGATGCAAAAACCTGATTGACAAATAGCTGGTCCAAAAACAAGCCTGCCGATATGACACAAATGGAAATTTTTGGAGAGCTGGAAACCAGCTCCTACAAGTCAAAAACTCTGTTGTTGCTGTTAAGTGAAATCCATGCTTAAAGGCTTTGGGTGAGACGATATTTAGCTTGATGTCATCACATTGGACTGACACCAAGAACCAGAGTAATGTGGGCTTGATAAGAGCAGAAAAGTAAGTAAAAATGATGTTATATTTTAACGCGTTCAAGCTGCAAAGTATTATTAGAAAAGAAAACTGCAAGAGTAAAAATACTGTATAATGAAACAAAAAGAAACATGTTATTTTTATTAAACACTATTTGGTTACTAAGGCTAATGCATTTATGTTCTCCTTTTACAAAGCCTAATATTTACATATCTTAAGAACACTCAACAATCTAGCCTACAAAATTTAAATATCCAATAATTTTAAAAGGAGTTCAAATAACTTGCTGTATCTGGGAACAGAATGAAACATAAAATATTGGTTTTTTCTCATATAGTAATTGTTTAATTAATCCCACTGTTAATTACTACTAACTGGCACTGTTACGTAGTCCTATTGTGGTTTTGTTCAAATAATAGCATTTATGCAACAGTACACTTAATACAGAATACTATATAATTTGAAATAAATACCAACTTTTCATTTTTTATGTCAAAGTAGTAACGTTGTGTGTATAATATTAATTATTATGTTATGGCTTCTGTCGAGTGAGCCTATGTCATAGGTCGGCTCTGTGACAATGCCAGTCCCAGACCTCCCCGGACCCCCGGGACCCGCGAACCCCACAAGGCCCCGCCCTCGCCGAGGCCCCGGCCCCCGAACGCCCTCACCTCCCTGACTGACTCCACCTCCGCAGTGTCCAGGCTCCGCCCCTCGTGACAGGCTGGTGCCGGCGTAGTCACGGAGGAGGCTCGCCTATTCCGGTTCGGGTTGTCATGGTGGCGCCCAGCCCACCCTTCCTGCCTCTTTTCCGGTCTCAGACCGGCGTGGCACCACGGTCAGGCAGCCCCAGGCCTTTCAGGCCCTCTGTATCATGGCGGCGCCCTGCTTCTCCTTCCGGCCACAGCCTGTCATGGTGACGCCCTGAATAGTCACTTCCGGAACCCGCCGGCTCTATTGCCCTGGCTCTTCCTAGTCCCCGCGGCCATGGCGGCGCTCTGGCTGCACCGGAAGTAAAGCCTCGGAAGTGAGGCGGGGCACCTGCCCGGAAGCGAACGCGGCGGTGGGAAAGATGGCGGCAGCGGCAGCGGTGGGCAACGCGGTGCCCTACGGGGCCCGGCTCGCTGGGCAGCCCAAGCCCGGGCCGCAGCCGCGTGCGCTCCTTGCCGCCGGGCCGGCTCTCATAGCGAGCGGCGACGAGCTGGTTGCCGCGGTGTGGCCGTACCGGCGGCTGGCGCTGCTACGGCGCCTCACAGTGCTGCCGTTCGCGGGGCTGCTGTACCCGGCCTGGCTGGGCGCCGCGGCCGCGGGCTGCTGGGGCTGGGGCAGCAGCTGGGCGCAGGTCCCCGAGGCCGCGCTGCTCGTGCTCGCCACCGTCTGCCTCGCGCACGCGCTGACCGTCCTCTCGGGGCATTGGTCCGTGCACGCGCACTGCGCGCTCACCTGCACCCCGGTAAGTGCGCGCGAACGAGCCCGACCCCTACTCCCGGCACTGTTGGGCCTCGCGGCCGGACCCAGCCGCAGCCTCCTTGTCTGCCCCCAGCTCGGGCCTCCCATCTGCTGGGCCTGGGTCCCCAGCGGTGTCGTCTACCCATTCATTAGCTCAGGCTTATTCCTGACCCCGCTGCTGACTTGGCTGTGCGACCCTGGCACAGGGTTACTTTCTCTGGAATTCCTCCCTGGTGTGGTCATCTAGACTCAGTAAGGTAATACGTACACACGACAGCGCAGGGCGCCGCATACGTCGCGGTTTGATAGGACTTGTTAATGCCAGCTCCCATACTTGCAGGTATTCTGTTTCCCTGGAAACGGTCCTGCCTTTTTTCTTGTCTGTTTTCAAAGTGGGAGGCTAGACCTATTGGGTGGGTTTCCGCCATCAGTAAAGCTTGGTCCAGAAACCAAATCCTGCTGTCCAGTGCTCAGCAGCCCTCTTATGCTAGGACTAGAACGAGCATGAAATGCAGTTTATGGCAGTGTTTAAAAAGAGCAGCAGCTATTTGTGAGCAAGCAACTTAACAGCTTGGAGTCTCTGTCTGTCTGCAAGGTGAGGGTGGTGATGGTGAAGACTGTTCCGGGTACAACAGCGAGGTGGTGCTTGTGATCCTCAGTCCAAAGTTCTGAATGAGTGAGTGCCACCACAGGAGGTGGTGACCATGAGCTGCCCTGGGTCGGTATTTAACATCTAGTGACTGTACCACTGCCCTCTGGGCCTGCCTCAGGTGACACCAGGAGGTTTGAAGCCATGGGCACTGAGGTCTGCCTCCAGCAAGCCTCCCCTCTGATCCCAGCTCTGTGTTTGCCTTTCCCTCTTCTCCAGGCTTCTGGAAGAGACAGAAACCCCTCTCTTTGGCTCCAAATGTGGATTGAATCCTCATTCTCTTCTTCTGAGAGAGTAAACCCATTCTCTCCTCCAATAAGACTTATTCCAGGGGAGGGGCTCAAACTTCTGGGCTTGGTGGCTTTGGTTAGTACAATGAAAGACCCCAGTGAGGGACAAAATAAGGGAGTGACACCCCCAAACTTCCAGCTGCCTTTTGACCTGTAGCTAAACAGTGTAGCTATTGACTTCTTCAGGGATGGAGAACTGGGAGGAGCTAAGCAGCAGTGGGGTTAGGAGAGAGATCTGGGTTTGCATCAGAGATCTAAGGCGGGGGTGCTTCTGCTCTCTGGGTTTCAGTTTCCATTTTCTGTAACGTGAGAACCGTAACACCTACCTGCCATTGTGGGAAGAAGCTGAGATGACATCTGCAAAGCACCTGCCTTGGGGCTGGCACTGCATAGCGCTTTGTGCTTTTCTTCCACGGTGTTATCAAGAGTTCATAGTTATGTATTTGTCATTATTTTCTGCCAGCTTTGGTGGCCCATGAACTTGCTGAGGGTGTCACTTTGTTTCTCAGGGTTACCACTATGCTCCCAACATCTCCCAATGCAGCGGTGGATAAATGCAGCTCCCAGGATTATTGAGGATTATCAGTGCCTCCATGTCTTAGATGCTGGGGAAACAGCAGAGAACCCACTGCCTTCCTGGCATTAGTGAGAGAGAGAACTTCTACTAGTGGAGTTTAGCTCAGCAGTTGATGCTGAAGAGAGATGGTGTCGGCATGAGGACGGGAACATTGCCAAGGGACTTTAGATGGGGCAGCCAGGGCAGGGCTGCTGAGAAGCTGATGTTTGAGCAAAGTACGGAAGGCAGCCAGGAATGTGAATGCATGCATGTTCTGGGCAGAGAAAACACCACATGCGAAGGCCCGTCTGAGGCATCAGCGAGACTTGTGTCACATCTTGAGGACACAGCAAGAATAGTGAGCAGGCTGAAGGGAGAGGGCAAAGCAGAGCAAGAGGTTAGGTAGGCTGTGACAAGGGCTTGGCTCATGTGAATTGAGGGCCTCCTGGGTGCCTGGTAGCGTTCTTCCTGTTTGAGTCCATGTTGCTGTCAGCAGAGCCAAGCCCTGGGCATTGGGTGCTGCCTGTGACCCCAGCTTTATGATGCAAGACCAGAGGCATAGCAAGTTGGTGTCCCTGTCCTAGTGACAGACTGAGGAGAGGCTGAGCCAGCTTGGTGGCATGCTCCAGAACATGCCCACAGAGCCACTGTGCCCCAAACCTCCCTGGTGGGGGCCATGGAACTGTGAGTAGCAAAGGGCTCAGTGACACTGCTTTGCCTCTGGCAGGAATACAGCCCCAGCAAAGCAACCTTCGTGAAGGTGGTGCCGACCCCCAACAATGGCTCCACTGAGCTCGTGGCCCTGCACCGCGATGAGGTAGGGGTTGCCTGTCAGGCCTCCAAGAAACGGGCTTGGGTGGGATTGATAGGTGCTGACACCCCCAAGTCAGAGGCCTCTGCCACAGGCACACCTTCACCCACAGGGCGAAGATGGGCTCGAGGTGCTGTCCTTTGAATTCCAGAAGATCAAGTATTCCTACGATGCCCTCGAGAAGAAGCAATTCCTGCCTGTGGCCTTTCCCGTGGGAAACGCCTTCTCATACTATCAGAGCACAAGAGGGTTCCAGGAAGATTCGGAGATCCGAGCCGCCGAAAAGAAATTTGGGAGCAACAAGTGAGTCCCTGACTCCCCTGTGGCTCCTTCACCATCCTGCCCACTCTTCTCCAGTCCTGGTGCCTGGGAAGTTAGGCAGAGGAATCTACCTTTTTAGCCACACATGCCAGGTGAATGGGACAGTGTCTGAGAAAGGTGCTCTAGTGTAGTCACCCCCAAACATACACTGATGGGAACCTCTGGAGGCCCGTGGCTGGGAGCCTGGCTGGTGGCCGGTCCTTGGCAACAGTTGGCTGTGGGGCCTTGCTTTGTCATGATTGCAGTCCCCTTCTCATTTCGAGTTCTTTCCTTTTCAGTCCTTGTGTTCTGCTTGCTTGTATCTCAGCTCTTAGGATATGCTAGTAATATTGATTTGATCAACATATCTCAATGTTGAACCCCCAAAATATGTATAATCAAGTTTGATTCAATAAAAATTAAAACAAAACAAAAGTGCTATAAACAGGATTTGGGTGAAAATAAGTCTTCATTTCCATGGATGAATACCCAAGAGTATAATTGGCTGGATTATATGGTAGTTCCACATTTTGTTTCTTGATAAACTGCCAAACTGTTTCTAGAGTGGCTGTATCATTTTACATCCCCACCAGAAATGTATGAATGACCTTCATTTGGTGTTCAGCATTCTTTTTTTTTTTGAAAAGATGACCGGTAAGGGGATCTTAACCCTTGACTTGGTGTTGTCAGCACCATGCTCATCCAGTGAGCTAACCGGCCATCCCTATAAGGGATCCGAACCCAGGGCCTTGGTGTTATCAGCACCGCACTCTCCCGAATTAGCCACGGGCCAGCCCTAGCTGTTCCTTCTTACTAGGTAGAATGGCACATGCTCTACGTGTGCTTTCTCCTTTAATCTTCGCCAAAACTGCAAATGCTGACACAGCTGTGAGGGGACAGAGCTGGGCCTCAACCCTGTTATTTGGCCTCAGAGCACCCGTCATGGCTGCAGAGACAATGTTCCTAGACCTGGAAATCCCCAGAACTCCTAGGAGATTCTTTACTGGTTTAATGGCTTTTCAGAAGAAGATTATAAATATGTTTACCACACTATCGATCTAATACAAAGGTTTATAAGAAAATTTGCCCATTTCCCCTACCCTGACGTCAGCCATGTTAATCACCCAAGGCGTTCCTTTTCTTGCACATGTGCCTAACAACATACAGGATGGGCGTTTTGTTGGCATGGGTTGTTTTTATAACAATGGGATCATTCTTTGGTTTCCTCTTCTCACATCTCAGGTCTGGGACATTTGTCCAGTTAAAGGGCAGAGCAAGTTCAGCCCTAGGTGACTTGGCTGGTCCCCTGGAGGACATGCCCGTGGGGCTTTTACTGAGGACTTTTTTTAGAAAATCCCAGCTCTAGTAGGGGTGGGGCTCAGGCTCCATCTTTTAGGCCAGTTCCTGGCTGCAGGGGCCTCCTCTGTGACTTGAGGGCTCCTGTCCCTCAGTCAGATGTCCCTTCTTCACTTGCTGTGTCACCTGACCAGACGACAGGGGTTCTCATCTCACATCCACTGCACAACTACCGGAAGAGCCTGTCTCATATTCAGAAGCGTCATCTGGGTTCTGCAGAACAGAGGGCTGTGGGTGGTTGATGTGTCTGCCCCGGCATGGCAGTGGTGAGGAGGAGCCACAGTGGAGGGGAGCATCCTGTCTGGAAGCTCTCCAGGGCTCCCGACACCACACGTGGCCCCTGGTTTCTTAAGGAGGCCTGCAGTGCCCCCGTGCGGAAGTGACAAGGGCAGGGCCTCTACACCCCATGGGAACAGGATGTGGGGTCTGGTCTCTTGCAGGGCCGAGATGGTGGTGCCCGACTTCTCAGAGCTCTTCAAGGAGAGAGCCACAGCACCCTTCTTTGTGTTTCAGGTAAAGCAGCAGCTCCAGCCTTTCTCCCTATCCCTTTATTTGGGGCTTTCCCTGCCAGAGCGAGCCTGTCTGCTACCTCCAAGCCCGAAAACCTCTCCCTGTCCTCATGGGTCAGAGCCCATGGGCAGAACAGCCCTCAGTGTGCCAGCCCGTTTCCCAGGAACAGGATGGGTGGGGCAGGGACAGACAGGCCGGTGTCCCACAGGTGTTCTGTGTGGGGCTCTGGTGCCTGGACGAGTACTGGTACTACAGCGTCTTCACCCTGTCCATGCTGGTGGCCTTTGAGGCCTCCCTGGTGCAGCAGCAGATGCGTAACATGTCGGAGATCCGGAAGATGGGCAACAAGCCCCACATAATCCAGGTGTGGCAGGCGGGAAGATGCGGGGGTGGGGGGACGGCACAGACGTGTCTGTACTGACACACACACACACACACACCCAGGTCTACCGCAGCCGCAAGTGGAGGCCCATCACCAGCGACGAGATTGTTCCCGGGGATATCGTCTCCATTGGTGAGGTCCAGTTCAGCTCCATCCCACTGGGAACTCCTGCCTCAGGGCCTCAGGCCAACCCTCCCACCCCTGCCCCATAGGTCGCTCCCCCCAGGAGAACCTGGTGCCATGCGACGTGCTGCTGCTGAGGGGCCGCTGCATTGTGGACGAGGCCATGCTCACAGGGGAATCAGTGCCACAAATGAAGGTGCTGGGGGTCTCCGGTTTGCTCAGGCGTGTCTCTCTCCTATCCCTCAAGGAGGAAGTGGGCCAGCAGAGGGCCAGGGGCTGGACCGGGGTCCTGCCCAGCCACAGATGGAGGAGGCAGGGCAGGCACTGGTCTGTGCCCTGGCAAGGGGTACTGGGTGGTGATGGGAGGAGGATATGAGAGAAGCCAAGCTCGTCCCGGGTACATCTGGGCACCCTGGGATGTTGGATCGAGAGGGGCCAAGAGAAACCAGGAGGGGTGAGTCGTGGGAGGGGCCAGGTGTTGGGTCAGACAGAGTTGGTGCAGTGCAGGTGGAGAGAAAACAGGGTGGGGTCCCAGGAGGGTCAGGCTGGCTCATCCCAGCCCCAGGCTCCAGCTCTCCAGAGGCTCAGCCGAGGAGACAGAGGTGGGCCCAGCCCTCCAGATTCACCATCTTACTCCCTAGGAACCAATTGAAGACCTCAGCCCAGACCGGGTGCTGGACCTCCAGGCTGACTCCCGGCTCCACGTCATCTTCGGGGGCACCAAGGTGGTGCAGCACATCCCCCCCCAGAAGGCCACCACAGGCCTGAAGCGTAGGTGCCTCACAGGTGTTTGGGGGCTATCCTCGTTCCCACCCTTCCCCCCACACCTGCTTGATCACAAGGGAGTTGGGATGAGGGGACACCACTGACGGTGGCTGTGCTTGTCTCCCAGCGGTCGACAATGGGTGCGTGGCCTATGTCCTGCGGACCGGATTCAACACATCCCAGGTGTGGGGCCTTGCCTGGGTCTGGGCAGGGTGGGCCCTGGGATGGGTGGTGGACACTTGAGATGACCCTTTCAGACCCCAGAACGTCCACCCCACAGGCTCACCGTGGCAGCAAGTGCCTGGGCCCAGGTGCAGAGGTGAGCCAAGATCAGGCCTGCTGTCCCAGCCTGAGGTTCTGGCGGGAGCCCAGACAGCAGACAGGATGTGACCATCTGTTTGGGGTGGGGCAGTGAACAGAGTTGTTCCAGTAAACTCTTTGTTAAAGCAGTGTGAGAACTCTGCCTGGTAGGAGTGACATCCAGACTTCCTTCCAGAAAACTTTTCTCCCATCCCGGCCCTTCCTTGCTGCCCACCCCCTGGTCTCTGCTGCTGGAGAAAAGCCTTGGTGCTTTCAGGCCAGGGAGGCCACTATCCCCCCACATTCCCCAGGAAAGACCACTCTCCCCTCATCCCTCCAGGGCAAGCTGCTGCGCACAATCCTTTTTGGGGTCAAGAGGGTGACTGCAAACAACCTGGAGACCTTCATCTTCATCCTCTTCCTCCTGGTCTTTGCCATCGCGGCAGCCGCCTATGTGTGGATCGAAGGTAAGCACTACGGCCTCCCTGGCCCTTCTCTGAGGCCCCGCCCTGCAGTCCCCAGGCTGGCAGGTCCTGTCTCCACAGGCACCAAGGACCCTAGTCGGAACCGCTACAAACTGTTTCTGGAGTGCACCCTGATCCTCACCTCCGTCGTGCCCCCCGAGCTACCCATCGAGCTGTCCTTGGCTGTCAACACCTCCCTCATCGCCCTGGCCAAACTCTGTGAGTGTCTTGAACGGGGCCAGGGAGCTGACAGGCTGTGGCCTGGAGGGACCCCTAACCCTGGCTCCCACCCCTTCCCCCCCCAGACATGTACTGCACAGAGCCCTTTCGGATCCCCTTTGCTGGCAAAGTTGAGGTGTGCTGCTTTGACAAGACAGGGACCTTGACCAGTGACAGTCTGGTGGTGCGTGGCGTGGCTGGGCTGAGGTGAGTGCCAGAAGCCCTGGCCTGAGGGGGCACCTAGCAGAGGGGTTTCTGAGAGGGTGAGGGACAGGGCCTCTCAGGAAGGGTCTGTCAGAGGCCCTGCCTCAGAGGTCCTCGGTGTAAGCAACGACATAGGGCTTGGCTTGGGCTCAGAGCGGCCAGCCTGGCCTCCTTGGCCTCCTTCCCATACCAGCCATGTAACCCTATGCATGATGTCTGACTTTGGGGAGCATCTGTGAGGCAGGTGTGGGTTTGATGAGGACCCAGCTGACGCCCCTGTGGCCCCCTCAATGACTGACAAAGAACAAGTGCTCCAAGGGGACCCATCCCTCATTGCTCTGACTGGCAGTTCCTGGGGGTCCCTCTGGTGGAGGTGCAGCTCTGCCTGGCCCCCCCGTACTGTAACCAGCTGTTTTCTACTCTTGCAGGGATGGGAAGGAGGTGACCCCCGTGTCCAACATCCCCATAGAAACACACCGGGCCTTGGCCTCATGCCATTCCCTCATGCAGCTGGACGATGGCACTCTGGTGGGTGACCCCCTCGAGAAGGCCATGCTGACAGCTGTGGACTGGACACTGACCAAAGGTGAGCAGCATGGGCCTCAGGCCCAGCACAGGTGAGCCACCTGCTCTCACAGCCCCAGGCAGGCAGGCCCAGGACCCTTCTGTCCCCCCAGACACATGGGCGCAGGCTCACCTCAGACCCGGTACAGGAAGTGTCTTTGGGTATCCCCCTGGGTTGGAATCCACCCTGTCCTGACTGAAGCCACAATGCCAGGGTCCTCCGAGACTGGGTCTCCCAGCTCTGACCCTTGTGGAGCCCAGAACCCCCAAGCAGGCCCTGGGGGATGTGGGGGGGGCGGGGGCAGGGGCAGAGGCTGGGGCTTGGCTGCCTCTTTGGAGCGAAGCCCCTCAGGACTCGTACTTATTTGTTTCCAGATGAGAAAGTATTCCCCCGAAGTATTAAAACTCAGGGGCTGAAAATTCACCAGCGCTTTCATTTTGCCAGTGCCCTGAAGCGAATGTCCGTGCTTGCCTCCTATGAGAAGCTGGGCTCCACTGACCTCTGCTACATCGCGACTGTGAAGGGGGCCCCCGAAACCCTGCACTCCATGGTGAGCCAGTCCTGGCCTGGGACAGGGGTAGGGGGCGCAGGGCAGCCGGTGACATCCCCCTGCGTTCTCTGCAGTTTGTTCAGTGCCCACCTAACTACCACCACATCCACACCGAGATTTCCCGGGAAGGGGCCCGTGTCTTGGCACTGGGGTACAAGGAACTGGGGCACCTCACCCACCAGCAGGTAAGGCCCGGCTCCTGCATGCCCAGCCCATTGGCACCTCCCTCGTGTCACCTCCTGTTTCCTGTAGTGCCACACTGAGTGGGTGTGATTTTGTCCTCCCCACCCCAACCCAGCTTCTAACCCTTGGAGTTCCCATGCAGCACTTGGTCCTCAGTCCCCCACCATGGGGCCACCTCATGCAGAGCACACCTGGGCCTCATCTCCTGTCCCCACCCTGGTATGTCCTGCTCAACCCCTCAGGAATTCCCCTATCTACAGCCCCAGCCTCCCTCCTGCCCTGCCCGACCACCTGGTCACCTTGGCAGCATGTTCAGCACTCTCACCCCACGTCTGGTCTTCCACAAATCCTGTCCTCCTGCCTCTGCTGTATCAGCCCTTTCCAGGCTTCCACCTTGGCGCTCCTTCAGTCTGCTTGCACCCGGCAGCTATGAAGTCCTTCTAGAACTTCTGTCAGGTCACAGTGCTATGCACAGAGCCCATGTCTGGGCCAAGGCTCAGAGCCAGCACGTTCAGCCTCATGACCCCTGCCTCACCTGTGCCTGACCCCCCTCCTCCCTAGTGGCACAGGTCCTCACCCCCTTCAGAGTTGCCATCCCTGAGACCTTCCATCCCCCATGCTGTTTGCCCCACCTTTGTCTTGTGATACTTGGCACTCTGGTTTCTATGACTTTCTTTATCACACATCTCCCCTTGTGGAACATGAACTCCCTGCAGGCAGGGTTTTCGCCCTGTCCCTGGTGTGTGGGGGAGAGTAAGTAAGGGTTATTGGCTAAACATAGGAGGGTTCCAACTTTATTGGGCCCAGGGGGCTTTGTGACGTGCCCATATGCACAGCCAAGAGGTAGGGGTATGATCGGGGGGCCCAGACTACCCAACTACTGCCGAACCCCATCCTCAAGGCTCTCCCCTTCTCACCCTGGTGTGTCCCTCATGTTGCAAGACCCCCACACCTAGCACCGTCACATGAAGCTGTGTTTGCTGACAACCACAAGAGGGATCTGTCATCCACCTGGCTCCTAGCACGTGGTCAGAGCTTCAGAAATGCAGAGGGAGGGACAGATAGTGAAGGCACCCCATGTCTGTCCACAGGCCCGGGAGGTCAAGCGGGAGGCCCTGGAGTGCAACCTCAAGTTTGTCGGCTTCATAGTGGTCTCCTGCCCGCTCAAGGCCGACTCCAAAGCTGTAATCCGGGAGATCCAGAACGCATCCCACCGGGTATGGGGCGGGGTTCAGCTCCATCCTACAGATCAGAAGTTGAAGCAGAGGCAGGGAGGTGACATCAGAGGACAGCTCCAGCCCCGCACGGGGGCAAGCAGTGGGGGCGGCTGCCAGGTCTCACAGCAGAGACTGTGGATTCTGGTCAAGTGCAGTCATAGCTCAGGTGCTCACACTGCCTCTGGGCCAAGGACACTGTAATCCACCTGTGCCAGCCCTTCTCGTGATATTTCCGCAGACCCTCTGGCATCCCTGGGAGGCAGGGGCTGTTCTCCCCTCTATCCTGATCTATCCCCTCCTAGAAATGGGGAAGCTGAGGCTGGCGGATCAAGGGACGTGGAGGCAGCAGCTGTTTGTTTGGGTGGTATTTGTCCATTTCTGGTGGTTTGTTTTCTGTTTTGGAACTCAGGATACATTTTGGGGTGTGGGGTATGAATGAGAAGTCTCAAAGGGCGGTGACACTGGGCAAATGGGAGACGTGATTAGTCCATACCAAGCCCTCGGAGGTCATGGCTCCATCCTCCTTCCCATTGCTGAACATTCACCCCATAGGCAGCTACCAAGTCAAGAGGGTCCACACCAGGGGCTGGTTCTTAATTTGTATTGCAAGTATAAACTATGGGTGTTCTCAGAAGGATACCTGAGCATGTGTTATTTGCATAGAACACCCTGGGTGACCCCTAGAAACCCATTCGGGATCTCCATTAGGGGCCAGGACACCCCACCATGACCCTCCTTAGAAGAAGACTTGGTAACCAGGCCTCTGGCTGGAGTTCTGTCCCACCCTGCTGAGCCTCCCCACACCCCTTTCCCCAAGGTGGTCATGATCACAGGAGACAACCCTCTCACCGCCTGCCATGTGGCCCAGGAGCTGCACTTCATTGAAAAGGCCCACACGCTGATCCTGCAGCCTCCCTTGGAGAAAGGTGAGGCCCCCATCAGCCAGCGATGGCACAGTGTGATGATGGCACCGTTTGCCGAGTGCTCAGTGTGGCCAGAGCCTGGGCGGGGGGCTTAGTGTCAGCTGCTGAGTCCCTCCACCCCATCCTGCCCCAGTCAGGGCAGCTTGCCTTCGCCACACCATGGAGGAGGAAACTGACTGAGTCAGTTGTTGGGGTTCCTGTTCTGTACACAAGGAAACAGAGCCTCAGAAGTAAACCCTACCGCCCGGGTCACTGGGCGTCACTGGGGCTGAGGATCTGAATCCAGGCAGTCTGATTCCAGAGCTTGTGGTCCCTAACCTCTGCCTAGTGACCACATTGAGCAGTGCCCTGGAGTCAGACCAACAGATGGGAACAGCCCTACCACCTCCTGGGTAGGGGTGTGGGATCTGTCAGATGCCTGCCCCAGGGCTGGGAGGAAGGCCCCAGCAGGGCATTCAACGCAGGGCCTAGGTAGGGAGCAACAAACGGTCCTGAGAGGAGCCACGTGGAGTGAGGGCATCACAGGGCTGCAGGCAGCAAATGTCCATAGGGCCAGGTGGTGGGGGGAGGTGCTACTTCCGGAACATCTCAGAGGACTTGGTTCCCACCCTCCATCTGTGCTGTTGGACCTAGCTTGCCCTATCCATCCCAGCCCCAGGTGTTGGGCTCCTCCAGGGCCTGGGGATTGTGGGCAGGAGGCCCAGAGCAGACAATCAGGACCTGTTGGTTGACAAGCAAAGGTGCTCTAACAAAACAGCCCCAACAAAAGCCAGGTGGAGATTGGTTTCCTGTCCACTTGAGACAATCCAGGGTGATCGGTCCAGTCCAAGGAAGGCTGGTGGGCTGCCCTGGCCATCCTCAGCAGCCAGTGTTTGAACCTGGGCCGGCCAGTGAGAGAGGAAGTGGAGAAAGAGGAAGAGGATGACTCAGGAGCACGATCAGAGTGGGGAAAGTGTGATTGGAGGCGGGCCGTGGGGGCAAGGACTCAATGGTGAGGGGCTGTGTCGGGGGGCCTTGCACAGGGTGGGGAGGGGTAGCCTGGCTTCTGAGGTCAGGTTTCCTGAGTTCAGTCTGGCCCCCTCACATGATCTCAGGCCCTGGGTTCTCACCTCCCCTGGCTCAGGCTGGGCACCCAGTGGGGCTACAGTAACAGCCAGGGGGGTCTGGGGGCTCAGGTTGATGTAGGTGGGGCGTTGCCTGGGCTGGGGCAGAAGGGATCACAGGTGGGGGCTGGTTCCAGGGTAGAGGCTGGCTAGCCCCCAAGTGAGGGGGTTCTAAGCCTGTGTGGCTCCCACCACTGACCTGGGTGCCGGCCCTGCAGGCCAGCCATGTGAGTGGCGCTCCATCGACGGCAGCATCGTGCTGCCCCTGACCAGGGGCTCCCCAAAGGCACTGGCACTGGAGCACGCCCTGTGCCTCACAGGTGATGGCCTGGCCCATCTGCAGGCCACCGACCCCCAGCAGCTGCTCCACCTCATCCCCCATGTACAGGTGTTCGCCCGTGTAGCCCCTAAACAGAAGGTTCGTGCAGGGCACTGGGGGGCGTGACGGGCCCTGAGGGCTGGCCCACAGACCCCCGCTCAGCCTGTCTCCACCACACAGGAGTTTGTCATCACCAGCCTGAAGGAGCTGGGCTACGTGACTCTCATGTGCGGGGACGGCACCAACGATGTGGGTGCCCTGAAGCACGCTGACGTGGGTGAGCCTGGGGGCTGCTGCTTCCTTCACAGGCCTGGTGTTAGGGACTTGTCACTGAGCAAGAAAGACAGACCCAGGCCTCACCCCACAGAGGCAGTTGCAGGGACATTAATTCCTGTGATGAAGTGGTGCGGGAGACATGAGGGGGCCAGCGGTATCCGGGATTTGAGGGGCTGTGAGAGCAGGAAAGGATGTGACTGAGGAACAGAAGGCAGAGGCCACAAGCAGGGAGGGATGGGACACATGGGGAAAGCAACTCAAGAAGCCAGGAGTGAGTTGACTGCCAAAGGACACAGAGGGGCTGGCCAGTTAGGTCATTTGGTTAGAGCGCAGCCTTAGAACACTAACATCGCAGGTACAGATCCCTGGACTGGCCAGCTGCCCAGAAAAGACATGTTAAGTTGAATTTTAGAGATCAACCTAATGTAGTTTCGTGCTTTTCTGCTGTTTAAATACTTCATCTACTAAGGCATTTATCAAGTATTGTTTACCTCCTAGAATTATGCTCTTTGGCAACAAATTTCTTTAGAAACTAGTTAAGTTTTGACACATGTGGTGTCATGGGGTTTTCATTAGATTTGTTGTGGGTTGTTCTCAAGTAGTTTGTAGAAGGTAAAACAGATTCTCTTGGGTCTCCTTGGGGCAGTCACGGGAAACGGGGAGGTGGGGATTGTTTTAGATGAGGATGAGCTGCGATGCATAGGGCACAGAGGCTCCAGGCTGCATGTGCTCTTCGTGGAGCCTGGGGCCAGAGGCTCCTCCGCCCCTGACACCTCCCACCCCCAGGTGTGGCACTCCTGGCCAACGCTCCCGAGCGAGTGGTCGAGCGGCGAAGGCGGCCCCGGGACAACCCAATCCTGAGCAACAGTGGCATTAGGGCCACCTCGAGGATGACCAGGCAGAAGTCAGGGCTCCTGCCCCCTGAGGAGCAGCCAGCCTCCCAGAAGGTGAGTCTCAGGAGGGGAGGTGCCAGGCCCCTCCTGGCTAGGGCTGACCCCTAACGCCTGCCCCCGCAGGACCGCCTGAGCCAGGTACTGCGGGACCTCGAAGATGAGAGCACGCCCATCGTGAAGCTCGGGGACGCCAGCATCGCAGCGCCCTTCACTTCCAAGCTTGGGCAGGACTCTGTGCCCCTTAGAGAGATTCTGGAAAGCTTGGCAGCACCCCAGCACCCACCCACACCTGCCTCCCCCACCCTGCAGTCTGCCACGTGATCAAGCAGGGCCGCTGCACACTGGTGACCACACTGCAGATGTTTAAGATCCTGGCGCTCAATGCCCTCATCCTGGCCTACAGCCAGAGCGTCCTCTACCTGGAGGGTGTCAAGTTCAGCGACTTCCAGGCCACCCTGCAGGGGCTGCTGCTGGCTGGCTGCTTCCTCTTCATCTCCCGTTCCAAGGTGAGCCCCAGAAGCTCTGGGAGACCAGGGGCATGTGGACCAGCCAGGGAGGCTGTTCCAGGTGCTGCCATCTGTCATCTGTGTTGTCCTCACAACAGCCCCTGGAGTGGGAACTGTCATCTCCCTGTTATAGATGGGGCTCCAGGGCCCGGAGATGGGGGCCTTATGGGATGGTACTGGACATACCAGCAGGGCAACTGCAGGCTGAGGCTCTCAGAAACCTGAGTGGCACAGCTTGGGGCCCTGCACTGGTCATGGGCTGGGGTCTCAGGATAGCCACACAGAGCCCACAGGCTAGGAGGGGACAGGCGAGGAAACAATGATCAAGAGCACACGGTATAAAGTGCCGTGAAAAGACAGTGGGTCCAGGCTGCACGGGACAGCCCTGTGGACAGCCAGGGAGGCCCCTGCCGTGCTGATATGCAGGCTGACACCTAAAGAGTGAGGTAGCAGCAGCTGGAGCTGAGGACAGAGGCTGCAGACAGGCAGGGGCTGACGGGGGCCCCAGTGGCCGGATGGGCTGGGAGCTCAGCTGGGCCAGACCATGTGTGCTCTGTGGACCCTTGGGAGGGCTTTGGGTTTCTTCTGGTGCGGCGCGAACAGGGAGGGCAGGATCTACCTCATGATTTTAAGACCCTGTGGCTGATGTGGGAGTGTGGATGTGGGGCCCAGGCTGGAGGTGAAGAGTGAGCAGGACTCCAGGGACTGCTGCTGACCCGTGACCCAGGGTTTGGTGGCCACTCACCGCTCACTCTGAGTGGCCTCCCAGCAGATGGGGAGGAGGGGGGTTGTTGCCTGCTGAGTGGTCAGGGTGGCCTTAGAGCAAGATAAGCCCTGACCCCACCCCCTATCCCGCTCTCGCTGCAGCCCCTCAAGACCCTCTCCCGAGAGCGGCCCCTGCCCAACATCTTCAACCTGTACACAGTCCTCACGGTGATGCTCCAGTTCTTTGTGCACTTCCTGAGCCTCGTCTACCTGTACAGTGAAGCCCAGGCCCGGAGCCCTGAGAAGTGAGTGTGGGCCCCTTCCCTGCAGTCGGGAGTAGCAGGAGGACGTGTGTGCAGACCTTGTCAGGAGACCCTTGGGTTGTCTGGGGTGACTGGGGAGGGACATGAGGCCAGGCTGGTGGGGTCAGCCAAGGCAGCGGGGAGCCGTGGAGGGTGTATGAGCAGAAGAGGGGGCCCCAACCTGACCCCACACATCCCTGAAGGCAGGAGCAGTTTGTGGACCTGTACAAGGAGTTTGAGCCGAGCCTAGTCAACAGCACCGTGTACATCATGGCCATGGCCATGCAGATGGCCACCTTCGCCATCAACTATAAGGTGAGGCTTTGCTCCTGCCCTGAGTATGCCCCACTGCCCACCCCAGTCCCAACCATATGCGGCTGGCTGGCCCTCCATCCCACAGGGGCCTCCCTTCATGGAGAGCTTGCCCGAGAACAAGCCACTGGTGTGGAGCCTGGCAGTGTCACTCCTGGCCATCATCGGCCTGCTCCTTGGCTCCTCGCCTGACTTCAACAGCCAGTTTGGCCTCGTGGACATCCCCTTGGAGGTGAGCAGCCCTGTGGAGGTGACCCTGGGGCTCAGTTTGGGCATGGCTACAGGTCTTGGGCTCCAGGTGCCTGGCTCACCAGCCTTCCCTGCCCTGACAGTTCAAGCTGATCATCGCCCAGGTCCTGGTCCTGGACTTCTGCCTGGCGCTCCTGGCCGACCGCATCCTACAGTTCTTGTTGGGGACCCCAAAGCTGAAAGTGCCTTCCTGAGATGGCGGTGCTGGCACCCACTGCCCACCCTGGCTGCCGCCGGACGGGAACCCTGCCAGGGCCCCGGGAGGGAACACTTCCCCACACAGTGAGGCTGCCCGGCCTTGCCCTTGGAAGACTGAGCTGGGATCCCCACGGCCATCCACTGGCCTGGCTAGCAGAACCAGCCCTGGACCAGCACCTTTGGTAAATAAAGCAGCATCCAAGATTTTAAGAAGCACTGCCTCCACCTCTGTCTGCCACACAGGGTTTGCTGGGGGATCGGGGGATCAGGTCACTGAGGAAGGTCCCAGTACCCTCCCCGCAGGTCATGTGAGGTTGTTAATGACACCCTCTGCAGCACATTCGGTACTTGGATGGGCCAAGCTCCCAGCCTGGGGAACTCAGTGCATATTTTCTAGTTTAAAGAGCACTCCAGTATCGCTGGGGTCTCAGTTTCACATTTTAACATCTCAGGCGCTGGGAAGAGCCTTAGGATTGATACTTTTCCCTTTTCTGTGATACCCAAAATAAGAGCATGCCTTCCTCTTGGTGGTGTCTTAGATGTGAGGAATATGGTCCTTGTCATTACAAATACCAACTCGGCTCACATTCCTTGGGGTCCAATGCTGAGGTCCCATTTTCAGTCACAGGCAACATACATAAGGGGCTGTCTCTGGCTGGGGTCTCACAGCTGGCATGTGACCCAGAAGCCTGGCTTGGTCCTTGTACTGAGTGTCCTTCCTTTCAAAGGACTCTCTTACTGTAACTCAAGAATTACAGGGTAGGAAGCATGAGAGCTGAGAGTCACAGCAGGTGGACATTTCTTGCCTCCCCAACAGCTAAAACTTTAAGGAAACAAAGATAAATATAATTTAACGTCTTTATTTTCAGCCAAAAATTCCACTGAGTGCAGGGTATAGGTGTGTTTTTATACCTTTGACAAGCTGCTTATGGCAACCTGGTGGGGCCAGAGCTGCTGGACAAACCTCCCCCTTCCAGCCCCATGGCCAAAGGGGCCTTGGCACCCTTCTCCCCACACCCCTTCAGCCTCCACAGTCCACCACTGTCCAGCTTCTCTGTCTAGCAGTGTGGCTGGTAGCCTGAGGGGGCCCCTGGGAGCAGAAGCCAGGTGGAGGCTGGGGGAGGGGGCCCAGATGCGCAGCGGGTGCCTGTCAGCATCACTCAGACTGGGTTTCAAGAGGGGGAGGTGTGCCAGACTCCACCCGGCAGAGGGGTCGCTGTGGTCACGTGGAATGTTGGGGAAGTACTGAATCCCTGAGACAGTGGCAAGCAGTCTCTGTGCTCCCCGTGCCTGAAAGGGGAGCTCTCTGGCCGCGCCCTAATCGAGGCGAAAAACCTGATCCAACTTTGAGGATCACTGGGGGTCCCCGGGCCAGGGTTCTCCATCTCCAGAGCACTAGGGGACTTCAGATCACACCGGAATCAGGCAGAGCAGGCCTCCACCGGGGGGCGCCATGGCCCCAGTTAGGCCAAGTTGTGTCCTGGGCGGGCGGTCACTAGATTGTAGGATATGGAAGGTTCTGGGACAGACTCCCTCGGGTCCAAAGGACTCTGTGGGGTCGGTCACTGGGGCAGAGGAGTGCTGGGGCTCCACGGGATTTGAGGCGGCCCGCAGATCTGGGAAGGAAACCCTGCGCTGGAGGGAGTCCCGGGATGCCCAGGTAGGGGACAGTGCTCAGGAGCGTCCGGCCTGAGTCTCAGGCGGCTCCGGCGGGTGGTGCTGCCCCGGCTTCCGGGCCGCGGGGGCGTGGTCGCCTGGGGGCGTGGCCCCGTCCGGGCGGGGCGACGTGGAACCCCCGGCTAGGACTGCAGGAAATTGGGACCGGGCCGCGCCAGCGCGCCACTCCATCCTCTCCGGGTCCCCGCCGAGAGATCCCCAGGCATAGCCATGGACGCGGCGGAGTCGGGTAGGAGGTCCGGGATCCAGAATCGGGGGGGCCTCCTCCGACTGTCCCCCACTTCCTACATTGAGGGGCCACTCCGGTCCCTCTCCGCCCAGAGAGCCGGGAGAGGAGTTCCTGAACGGGAAGGACGCAGGAATCCTTCATTCTGGGGACCCTCGCAAACAGAAAGGGCCCAGACACCAGCCTTTGAACCCCCATCCCCCTTCTGAGCCCTCACCCCGGATGCCTGGGGGAAGGGGCCCAGGAAGGGGAAGTGGCCGCTTCTGCTTATGATTTTTGTGATGGGGGCAGGGTGTCACGACCGCTGATGGAGAGGGCAGCGTGGCAGGATCCCCACAGGGCCCCTCTGTGGCCCCGGGGAGCCTGCAGTGCTGACCCTAGAAGCTGGGACGAGGCGCAGCAGAAATATGGGAATGGGCCAACTTGGGTTTCCAGCTGTCTTTGTGTCTCTGCTGTGTATGTTGAGTGTCATTTGGTCTTTATGTCCCTCGTGGTTTCAGTCTGCCGCCCGTGTTTCTGCCGCAGGCTCTGTGCCCATCTGTCCCACGTGTATTTCCATCTGTCTGGCCTGGGGTCCGTGTGGTTCCATTGTCAAGCCCGCGCTCTCCCCTGCCACTGTGGCTTGCATCTGGAGCATGTTTCATTGCTTTGCTTCTGGGTCCACGCCTGTGTGGGTGTCTGCGCCTGTGAGCAGCTGTCTCTGTTTCGTTGTATCTGAGTCCATCTGCCTGCCCTGAACTGGCCCCACCCAAGTCCACTCTCCCTCCATCCCACAGTCCTCAGGGGTCAGGGATCACTCTCTCCACCCCACCTCTTCCAAGTGAGACTGATTGAAGGTGGGTGGAGGGGGGCAGTGGTTAGCACATTCATTACACTCCCCTCCCCCAGGACTCCCCCCAGCTCCTGAGGGCAGGAAGAGGTATAGTGACATCTTCCGGAGCCTGGACAACCTTGAGATCTCACTGGGGAACGTGTGAGTCTGAGCCTGGGTCACCCCCTGAAGCCCCATTTGGAACGTGCAACATCTGGACCCCCTTGCCTAGTAAACTGAGAAGTCTAAGATGGGGCCCTCCAAAACACCTGTATATCCCAAAAGTCGTACCCCCAAATCTCCTGGAAACCCCCAAGGTGGCCCTAGGACCCCCCACATATCCTCCTTGTGACAATTTAAAACATTTGAGATCCCTGTAATCCCATTCTATGAACCCCAAAGTTACCTGGGACCCTTAAAACCTATTCTCAAGTCCCATTAAAAAACTCACTTGGTTCCCCCAAAACTCCATCCCTCAAACCTCCCAGATACAGGAGATGCCATAGAAGTGATATCCAGGACTATCCCCCAACTGCCCTAGGCTCCCCAACATCCCCTAGCAGGACAGACTGGATGGAGGGTGGCATCCTGACACCCTTACCCTCCAGGACCCTTGAGATGCTGGCTGGAGATTCTGTACTCTCAGGAGACCCAGAGCCTGACAAGGTCCCCACAACCACTGTGGTGAGTTGGGGGTGGGGTGACAGAGAGGAGGGTTCTCAGGCAGAAGGGGCCTCAGGTAAGGGAACCCCTCCCCTGCTTACTCCTGAATACTGTCTCCCTCCCTGCCAGACCAGTGAAGCCAGCAGTTGGAGTGGCCCCTCCCCAGAGGGTCCTTCATCCCTCACAGGTAGGTGGCTTTGAGGCCAGGATGGTGAGGCACGAAGGAGTCCTTCCTTCAGGAGGTCATCACTGACCACCTGTTCCATGCCAGGCATTGCTCAGGTGCCAGGACACGGCAGTGCACACGACAGATCCAAGCCCCTGCCCTCAGGGAGCTGCCAGTCTGGGTAGAGAAGGTGTAAAATTGCAACCAGGACAAGTGATCCCAAAGGGGCATTTGGGGAGCCGTGAAGGGTAGGACAGAGGCCACTGGTCTGGTCTGGGAGCTCAGGGAAAGCTTCCACGGGAGAGCAGGGTTCAAAGGTTAAGGGTCCACCCATCTACCCCAGGGGAGGAACTGGATTTGCGGCTCATTCGGACCAAGGGGGGTGTGGATGCAGCCCTGGAATACGCTAAGACCTGGAGCCGCTATGCCAAGGAGCTGCTGGCCTGGACTGAGAAGAGAGCCAGCTATGGTGAGGCCCCCTTCTGCCCAATCCCCAGGCCCCAGGTATTGCCTGAACCCCAGCTGGACCCAGACCCCTGCTGTTTCTCCACCCAGAGCTGGAGTTTACTAAAAGCATCATGAAGATTGCTGAAGCTGGCAAGGTGTCCATCCACCAGCAGGTAGCCATGACAACAGCACTCCCAGAACCCCCAGAACCCCAGCCCTGCACCCCACTCCGCACCCTCTCCAGATCCTCAGCATTCTCCTACACCCCATCCAGAGCCACATGCCGCTGCAATACATCTACACTCTGTTTCTGGAGCACGACCTCAGCCTGGGAGCCCTGGCCATGGAGACCGTGGCCCAGCAGAAAAGAGACTACTACCAGGTGAGAGGGGCGGGACACAGTGCCAAAGAAGGCTCCCTGCTGTCCTTCACTCGGGATTCCCTCCGTTCCCAACAACCTGCACGGAAGGCACCACTACTGCCATCGCCATTTTGCTGAGGAGGAAGCTGAGGCTCAGGATGCTCAGGACCTTGCCCAAGGTTACCCCGGGGAGATTCAACCCGGGTTTCCTGGCGATTGCAAAACTGCGCTTTGTGTTCACGTGGGAGGGGCCGAGTGTTCTCAGGATCCAGGATCTCTGAGTCCAGGCAGAAAGGATGAGGTGACCACTGAGACTCTACGTGGGGACACAGGGGTCAGGGAGAGCAGGTGTGGGTGGGAAGACCCAGGGAGAACACACTCTGTGGAGGAAAGGCTCATGGGCTCAGGGAATGGAGGGACGGGTGGGTGACCTGGGCGATCCTGAGGCAGCACCCCCATCCCCACCTTTGCCAGCCCTTAGCCGCCAAACGGACCGAGATTGAGAAGTGGCGGAAGGAGTTCAAGGAGCAGTGGCTGAAGGGGCAGAAGCGGATGGTGAGGCCCGGAGCGGGCGGGGCGGGCGGAGGAGGCAGAGGCTGGG
Source organism: Galeopterus variegatus (assembly GCF_000696425.1). Lineage (NCBI taxonomy): Eukaryota > Metazoa > Chordata > Mammalia > Dermoptera > Cynocephalidae > Galeopterus > Galeopterus variegatus. Next base: position 446,540 of record NW_007726637.1, on the reverse strand, counting down.
GCGCTGACTTAACACCCCACCGCCCCGCAAGAACGAGGCTGTGCAGGCGCTGCGGCGTGCCCAACTCCAGTACGTGCAACGCAAGGAGGACCTGTGGGCGCGCTCGCAGGCGTCCCCTGAGGACCCGGCCCCCCAGGCCTCGCCAGGACCCAGCAAACAGCAGGAGCGGCGGAGGCGCTCGCGAGAGGAGGCCCAAGCCAAGGTGGGGACCCAAGCCCGTGCCCCACTAGCGCCTCAGCACTCTCCGCCCTCCGCTCTCTCCCACACGCCCCCCCCCATACCGCTGCCTCGGTTTCCCCAGGCGCAGGAAGCCGAGGCGCTGTACCAGGCCTGCATCCGCGAGGCCAACGCGCGGCAGCAGGACCTGGAGGCTGCCAAGCAACGGATCGTGTCACACGTGCGCAAGCTGGTGTTGCAGGGGGACGAAGTGCTGAGGCGGGTGAGGCCCTTCTCCACAGCCACCCTCCCTGCACCTTGTTTGGTTGTCTGGGCCCCGGCTGAGTGTGGCCCCCACTCCCGCCAAGCCTCTCCCGGGACACCAGGACTTGGCCCACTCCCTAGACAGCCAGTTCTCGCCCCCAGACCCTGACCTCTGCCTTGACTCCATCCCCATGGGGGCCTGCCCCCAGTATGACAGGGCCCCGCCCTAAACACGCCCCCGTCCCTCGCCCTCTGCCCGAGTCCCGAAGCCTTCCCCCCTGTGACGTCCCGCCCCAGCCCCGCCCCCTCGACGCACTGTCGCTGTCCCGCAGGTGACCATGGGCTTGTTCCGGCTGCGCGGGGCGCAGGCGGAGCGTGTCCCCTGTGCCTTTGCCGCCCTGGCCGAGTGCTGCGCGCCCTTCGAGCCAGGCCAGCGCTACCAGGAGTTCGTGCGGACGCTGCAACCCGAGGCCCCGCCGCCCCCGCCGCCCGCCTTCTCCTTCCAGGAGTTCGTGCCCTCTGTGCACAGGTGGGCCCCAGGAGCGGGGTGGGGAATAAGCCCCAGAGTCGTGGTGCCAGGCTGTCGGCACCCTGGGGTGAGTACTCCAGGTCAGAGAACAAAGCCTCAGTGGAGTTTAATACTCAAGGCTCTTGGTTTTTTGTGGGAACCAACTGGGGGGCAGTTTCCCAGTCCTGGGAGGATCAGGACTTTGGAGCTACTGCACTCAAGGGGCCACAATGTTCACGGGCACCCAGGCTTTCAGACCCAGGTACTTGGAAGTGGGGCCTAGATGCAATGCCTGGGCGCCGTCGCCCCAGTCCAGTTTCCTGGGGATGGAGCCCTCAAACTACCTGTCCTCTCAGCTCCCCTCTGGACACCAGAAAAAAGCTGTCGGGGCCCCTGCCTCCGAGACTGGATGAGAGCTTGGCTGAGCCAGGCCCTTGGGAGGACACAGGCACAGGCTGGCAGGGTAAGTGAAGTGAGGGCTGGTGGGAGTGGTGCTGGGGTGGGGCTGTTCTAATTGACCTCTCCCCTCCTAGGGACTCCGGGCCTCACTCCCAGCAGCGATGTGGACAGCGTGGGCGGTGGCAGCGAGTCTCGGTCCCTGGACTCTCCCACTTCCAGCCCAGGTGGGGATAGGACCCACTCCCCACCTCTGATCATCGTCCAGCCCCAGGCCAAGCTCTGACCCTCAATCTCTAATTTGACCTTTGACTTCTAACCTACCCCACATTCCTAACCTATTTCCTCAACTTCTGACTCATTCTCTTGATCCAGCATCTGAACTCCCCCCAGGTTGCTGACCCACTCTCCAAACTTTAACCTCTGACCTGTCTAACCCCTTAAGATCTCTGACCCATTCCCCAAGGGCATCTGTATGTGGTTCTGGGAGACCTGAAAACCAGGATATCTTCTTAGCCCTGGAAACTCCCCATGACTCCCGTGACCCGCCAAACTCTGTGATCCTCTGACCCCAGGCTCTGGCACACGGCAGCTGGTGAAGGTCTCATCTACAGGCACTGAGTCTTCAGATGACTTTGAGGAGCGAGACCCTGGTAAGTCTTGAAGCCGGTGGGGCAGGTACGGTGGGAGGTGGACCAGGCACCCCTAACCCTGTCTCCCTACAGACCTGGGAGATGGGCTGGAGAATGGGCTGGGCAGCCCCTTCAGGAAGTGGACACTGTCCAGTGCTGCTCAGACCCACCGGCTGAGGCGGCTGCGGGGCCCTGCCAAGTGCCGCGAGTGCGATGCCTTTATGGTCAGCGGGACCGAGTGCGAGGAGGTGGGGCCTGGGCCGATGACCCAATAACCTCTGCTGACCCAATGACCTCCCTAATCTCAGATCCCTACAACCTTGCTGCCCCTGAGACCCTCCCTGATCTGATGATCTCCTATGAGCCCCTTGTCCCCTAAGGATCCCTATGACCTTCTCTTCCCCCACTGACCCCCTATGACCTTCCTGACCTGTGACCTTCCCCCCAGTGCTTTCTGACCTGCCACAAGCGCTGCCTCGAGACTCTGCTGATCCTCTGTGGACACAGGCGGCTGCCAACCCGGATGCCCCTCTTTGGGGTCGACTTCCTGCAGCTGCCCAGGGACTTCCCAGAGGAGGTGCCCTTTGTGGTCACCAAGTGCACAGCTGAGATAGAACACCGCGCCCTGGGTGTGCAGGTGCCGCCTTGACCCTTGACCATCCCCAGAAGTGACACGACCCTGTCAATGGGCAGGTCATGAACCAGGTGTCCCTTTCCCACTCTTGCCCTGCAGGGCATTTACCGAGTCAGTGGGTCCCGGGTCCGCGTGGAGCGGCTGTGCCAGGCTTTCGAAAATGGCCATGCATTGGTGGAGCTGTCGGGAAACTCACCTCATGATGTTTCAAGTGTCCTCAAGCGATTTCTCCAGGAGGTGGGTGCCCAGGGGATTGGGGGGAAGTGGGCAGGGGCCAGGCAGACTCAGGCTGAGGACCCTTTGCAGCCCACCCTCACTCGTGTTCCTCCCCACACCCATTCCACCCCCAGCTCACCGACCCCGTGGTCCCCTTCCACCTCTACGATGCCTTCATCTCTCTGGCTAAGACCCTGCATGCAGACCCTGGGGATGACCCCGGGACCCCCAGCCCCAGCCATGAGGTTATCCGCTTGCTGAAGACCCTCTTGGTACAGCTGCCTGACTCTAACTACAACACCCTGCGACACCTGGTGGCCCATCTGTTCAGGTGTGCACTGGTCCCTGAGCCTAAAAACATGACCCCCTTCCCTGGACATGCGACTGCTGGCCTCTGCAGCTGACCCCTGATGCTGACCTCTGACATTTGACGTGTTTTCTGAGCCCTGAACCTTAATACATGACTTGTAACTTTGCATACTGACCCCTGACCGCCAACTCTGGGCATGTGGCTGCTGGTCTCAAGCCATGATCAGGACCACTTACCTTTAACATGGGCAAGTCACCACTAAGCTGGTGTGCAGGTCCTACCCCTTCCGTCAGACTGATGACTTGACCCTGTGCTCTGATGCTTCTCTTCACATCATCCCCAGGGTGGCTGCACAGTTTGAAGAAAATAAGATGTCTGCCAACAACCTGGGCATTGTATTTGGGCCAACGCTGCTGCGGCCACCATGTGGTCCAGGGGCAGCCGGTGCCAACCCTGTCTCCTGCCTGCTGGACTCTGGGCACCAGGCTCAGCTCATCGAGTTCCTCATCATTCATTATGAGCAGATCTTCGGGATGGACGAGCTCCCCCTGGCTACTGAGTCCCTGCCCCAAGAACCCAGCCCAGCCTCTGGGCCCCTCACGTCCAGCCCCCGGCTGCCACCCCCACACCTTGTCCCAGACCCCCAGCCCCCATCCCTAGCCTCGGACCTCAGTCCAGATCCCATGCCCCACAGTGCCCTGGAGAAGCATCTTGAGGCCACGCCCCCCGAGGTAGGAACCTGCTGGGCCCACAGACATGAGGTGGGCCTTGTCTCTGTTTATTTCTCTCAGTCTTTCTATCTTCCTTCCTTTCCCTTTGAGATTTCTTTCATTCTCTTTCTCCCTTCTTTTAACCTGTGCTCATTCTGGAAGGAATAGTGAGGAATGGAGTGGTGCATAATAATGGAGTAACAATAGGGGAAAGCCCTGCAGAGGTACTAACATGGGTGATCATTCATTCAAAAGAACATTTATTGAACACCTACTGTGTGCCAAGCACTGTTCTAGGCATTACAAATACATCTGGAAGTTAAATATCAGAAAAAACCATCCTCTCAGTGCCTGCATTCGGTGGGGAGAGACCAACAGTAAACAATAAATGTGATGCAAAGTCAGTTGTATAGGGTGTTACATGGAGAAAAACAAGGGTAGAGTAAGAGACAGGACATCAGGCCACCAAGGTGGGAGGTGGAGTTTGTCACAGTTAATAGGACGGTGTGGTGAGATCTTATGGAGGTGGATTTGAGCAAAGACCAGAAGGATGTGACGGAGAAGTAGGCCACGTGGAGATCTGGGGAAGGGTGTTCCAGGCAAAGGGAACAGCCAGTGCTAAGGCCCTGAGGTGGGAGCACACTTGGTGTGTGAGTGACGAGAAGGTGGTAGGAAATGAGACCACAGGAGGGTTGGCCCAGATGGCTCTGCCAGGCGCCACTGACCTACTATATACAGGGTGTACGGGTCACACTGAGCACTTACTATGTGCGGGGCACAGAAAACCATTGAATGAGCATCTGCTTTTCATGGAGTGCCGTATGGGTTTCCTGTCATCCTCAACCACAGTCCCAAGAGGCAGATACAAGCTCTGTTAGAGAAAACTTTTTTTTTTTTTTTTTTAAAGATGACCGGTAAGGGGATCTTAACCCTTGACTTGGTGTTGTCAGCACCACGCTCACCTAGTGAGCTAACCGGCCATCCCTATATGGGATCCAAACCCGGGGCCTTGGTGTTATCAGCACCGCACTCTCCCGAGTGAGCCACGGGCCAGCCCAGAGAAAACTCTTTACAGACGAAACAACTGTCTCTGAGTGGTTAAGCAACACTGAAAGGGGAGCCACAGCAGCTGGAATCTTTAACAGAGCGCACCAGCAGGATCCAGAACTCATCTGCCAACCAGGAAGACAGGAGCTGTGGCCATTCTGGGCAACCAGAACAGTCCATGCCCAAGGACTGTGTGTGGGACTCCTATGGGAGGCTCCTTTCTCCCTGGGATCCTGCTACACCCACCATTCCTGAGAACAAGGACCTCCCCCACAGCAGCCCAGAGCTGGGAAGGGATTCGTGGCTCATAAAGTGCTCAGGACAGTGTCTGACATGTAGAAAGAACTCAAGCTGCTATTACCATGTAGCAAAAAGCAGAACACTGAGAACATACAGATAAACTAAAAAGCAGACGTAATGTTTGTAAGGTTGCAGAGAGCAGCACAGGACAGAGACTGGTAATTCAGAGGCACTACCAGGTCCTCATGCTGAGATGGCTGAGCCACCCTCAGGGCTGGCTTCTGCTGAGCAAAGAAGTCCTGCCTTCATGTGAGACTTAACTAACACTGCTCTGTGCAGAAGCAAGCATTGCACTTTCAAGGGAATCATCTATCCCCAAATACTAAAACTGCAAAGGAATTTTGGCATGTCCAGGAACAAACTCTTGCCCTCCAAGAGTCTAAAAGAACTGGAATTTGATTATTGGGGTTTCCTACTTGGGTTTCTCCTTGCAGATTCCAACTCCACAGAGTGAACAGAGAGAGGAAATGGAAGATGCCACAGATGGACGAGGGGAAGGTAAGTGTGTCAGGGAGTGGCTCAGGAGTTCTGAGGGGTTGCCCCTGCCAGGGGTGGCTTGGCTGAGAGATAACTCCTGGGGAGATATCCAGAGGACTAGGGGGTACTCAGCATTGACCACCCTACCCCACAGCATCCAGCCAAAGCCCCGAGGACTCACTCCTGGGAACACAGTCCCGTGGCCATTTCAGCCGCCAGCCAGTGAAGTATCCCCGGGGAGGTGTGCGACCTGTCACCCACCAGCTGTCCAGCTTGGCCATGGTGGCTTCCAAGCTGTGCGAGGAGAACCCTATCATATCAGTGCCCCAAGGGAGTTTGCGGGGTTGGGGTCCTGGTCCTGCTGTTGCCTCCCCTGAAGGCAGCCCCCTGCGCCGCACCCCATTGCCCAAGCATTTTGAGATCACCCAAGAGACAGCCCGGCTACTCTCCAAGCTGGACAACGAGGCTGTGCCCAGGGCCACCTGCTGCCCAGACCCCCAGCCTGAGGAAGCCGAGGACCATCTCTGACCACCTCACCACCGTAAGGGACCCAGCACTGAGAAGATGGACCCATTTCTCCCCACCAATCCCTACCTGGTGGCCAAACAGGCCAAGAGTTCACTGTTGGCAGAGCCCAGAGAGTTCCTATCAGGAGAGACTACTCGGCCTGGGGGAGGCTTAAAACCCTTTTTGGAGCAATGTCCCAGGATACTCCCACCAGACACAGGTGACTGCCAAACATCAGGGCCACTCAGGCTCAGAGGTCACTCAGTGACAATGCTCAGGGTCAGTACAGGTCATGAGAACCTTGGGGTCCACCCTAGTCTCTAACCCTTCAGACAGGGATGCCTTTTGCTACTTTGGTTGTGGTCACTCCCCCACCCCTACCTGCCTCCTTCGCTGACTCCAGGTGACCCTTCTTGGAGGAGGTGGGCAGCCAGACTTCCTGGTGGTGACTGGGGTATGGATGGTCTCTGAATAAACTGTCTTGTACACCCTTGTGTGTCTGTCTTTGCCAGGGGAGGGTGGCAGGGGAGAGGCCAGCGAGGTCAGCACCCCTTACCCCCCATTTTACCGACCAGGGAAACGGAGACCCCCTTCCTTCATCCCCAAACACCCTTGAGCACCTACAGGCAATCGGTGCTGGGCCTGGGCACCCGATTGGGTCACTCCCTCCCGAAGCTCCGCGTCCGTGATCAGGTCCTGCACAATCAAACACAGTGTAACAAAGTGCAGATAACCGGAACAATGGGACTGTGTGCTCGGGCCGTGGGAGCCCGGCGAGGCCGGAGGAGGAAGCCGAAGGACAGGTCCGTGCAGGAGGCAGCATTTTCCCGTGGCGGTGTGTGCGGGGGCGGGAGTTCAACAAATTTGAGCGCGCGTGACGGTCAGCTGGGGACCGAGAGGCCGACCGCGCGCTGCGGCTTCGAGCCGGGGAAGCCGGGGCCGGGAGGGGGTCGGCGGGGGGAGTTGAGTCGGATCAGGGCGTGGTTTGTAACTCGGCGGCCGATTGGACACGAGGAGGCGGGCGGGAGGGGCCGAGTGAGTGGGGGTCTGGAGTGGGGGCGCGGGCCGTGGGACCACCCCGAGCCGGACCCGGGCGGCGCGAGGTCACGGCGGGAATTCTCGGGTCGCTGGGTGACAGCCCCAAGGGCCGAAACTGCGAGGTGAGCAGGGACCAGGGTGGGGGTCCCGCGCCGGAAATGAAGAGGGGCGACCGAGGAGCCTCGAGGCAGGGAGGAAATGGGGGGGCGGTTCCGGGCGACCCCGCCCTCGACGCGGCCGCGGAGGCGGGGCTCTCCCAGGTGGCGGGGGCGGGGCGGGGCTCCCCCAGGTGGCGGGGGCGGGGCTCAGCCGCCCGGGCTGGGGCAGGACCCGCCTCCCGCGCCCTCTCGACCGCCAGCTCCGGGCACACCCGGACGCTCCTTCGCTCCTGCCACGGTAGCTGGGCCATGGCCCTCGGGACCGTCCCGACCCCCCGCGAGCCTGCCCCGTCTGCGGCGTGACGGGCGGCCTAGGTGAGGCCGGCACCGACTGGGGAATTCTGGGCGCGGGTCCGAGGGAGGGTGCGGCACGTGCCTGTGGCGCCGGGAGCCGCCCCCTCCTGCCCTCCCCACCCCTCCCCCAGCCTGGGGGCGCCTGGAGGCCCTGCCCGTCACCGCCTCC
>NW_007726637.1:432889-438645 GCF_000696425.1 Galeopterus variegatus | reverse complement strand
GCCGTACAGCAGGCCCTGCCAGTCACCGCCTCCCTGGTCGCGCTCTGTCCCCCGGAGGCCGCCGGGGTCCTTCGTTCCACCCGGAACGGCCCGATGCCCCGCCCGCCTCGGGAGCGCTCGCGCCCAAATACTGCCGCCCGACTTCTGGGGCTCCCTCGCTGTCCACGCTGATCGGACCGGTCACCTCCACGACCCAGGATCGCCCTCCCGCCCGCGGGGTCCCAGCAAGTGACTTCACCCCTGCGCACACAGGGCCCCTGGTCTCTGCTCCCTGCACGGTCCCCGGCACAACACTGATCCTCCGTCATCCAGTCTCACAGCTCCCGCCCCTTTGTCCTGCCTTAAGCCTCCCCCTCCCACCCCCAGCCGAGTCACACACTGGCTGCATGTGGGTCATGATTGGACTGCAGATGGGTTTTGTTTGGCTTCTTCAGGTTGAAAACAAAACCAGACAGTAATTTAGGAGATCTCTTTCTTAAAAGTCTTAGTAAATGAGTGAAAGTTGCTTGCCCACTCCTGCGCCATGGAGCTTGCTTTTCCTAGGTCACCCTGGTCCCCACCACGGCTGATTTGCTCTGAGGCATCTGAGTTTGAGACCCTTGTCTTTGCTGTCCTGACCCACCTCTCTAGTTGCTGCCCCCTCCTATGTCCTTCCAACAAGCACCTGCTCTGATCTCTCTCTCTCTGTGTGTCCCCAGATGGTCACCATGGGCCAGTGCTACTACAACGAGACCATCGGCTTTTTTTATAACAACAGTGGCAAGGAGCTCAGCTCCCACTGGCGGCCCAAGGATGTGGTTGTGGTGGCACTGGGGCTGACTGTCAGTGTGCTGGTGCTACTCACCAATCTGCTTGTCATCGCTGCCATCGCCTCCAACCGCCGCTTCCACCAGCCCATCTACTACCTGCTGGGCAACCTGGCTGCAGCTGACCTCTTTGCCGGTGTGGCTTACCTCTTCCTCATGTTCCACACGGGCCCGCGCACTGCCCGGCTCTCGCTGGAGGGCTGGTTCCTCCGACAGGGTCTGCTGGACACAAGCCTGACGGCGTCGGTGGCCACACTGCTGGCCATTGCTGTGGAGCGGCACCACAGCGTGATGGCCATGCAGCTGCACAGCCGCCTGCCCCGTGGCCGTGTGGTCATGCTCATTGTGGGTGTGTGGGTGGCTGCGCTGGGCCTGGGGCTGCTGCCTGCCCACTCCTGGCACTGTCTCTGCGCCCTGGACCACTGCTCACGCATGGCACCCTTGTTTAGTCGCTCCTACCTGGCTGTCTGGGCCCTGTCCAGCCTACTTGTTTTCCTCCTTATGGTAGCCGTCTATACCCGCATTTTCTTCTACGTGCGGCGGCGGGTCCAACGCATGGCAGAGCATGTCAGCTGCCACCCCCGCTACCAAGAGACCACACTCAGCCTTGTCAAGACTGTTGTCATCATCCTGGGTGAGTGGGGCCCTCAGCCTGCCTGGGGCCACAGGGACCCTGCCTCCCCCTAACCCCCTATCATGAGACCCTGGGAGACAAGGAACAAAACAAGTGACTTGATGGAGCATCATGGGAGGGGATGATTCGGGTGGGGAATGCTCTCCAAGGAGGTGATAGTTGAGCAGAGACCTGAATGCTGGGCAAAGGAAAAGAGTTCCAGGAAAAGGGAACAGAAAGTGAGAGCCCCAAGACAGGACCAGGCCAGAGCCTCCAAAGAGGAAAGGAAGCCCTGCAGAGTTTTTAGCAGGGAGTAATGTGGTCACTCTGGCTATTGGATGTAGACTGAACTGGGTGGGGAAGGTGGCAAGACCCCCCTCCCCAATGAGGATATACTCCCCCAGGGCAAGGAATGACTCCTCAGTGATCCCTTTCCCCTCACCAAGTAACCAGCTTGTCTCATGGTGACCTCCCTTCTTTCAAAGAACAAATATCCATATAGAAACGTCCAGGGCCCTGGCCACCTTGTACAAGTTAGGAAAGACAGATCAGGGAGAGGAGTCCCCTCTTAGCAGCTCTGCCCATCACGCTGGCAAGCCAGCAAGACAGGCGGCCCCTGACTGCCAGCTGCACAGTTACTGCCCGAGCTCTGGAGACCTCTCCAGCCCTGAGGTCCAGCTGTGGGTGCCCGGCCTCCCAACGGCTTTTCCTGCTCACCTCAATCTCCGTCCACAGGGGCATTCGTGGTCTGCTGGACACCAGGCCAGGTGGTACTGCTCCTGGACGGTCTGGGCTGCAAGTCCTGCAACGTGCTGGCTGTAGAGAAGTACTTCCTGCTCTTGGCCGAGGCCAACTCGCTGGTCAACGCAGCAGTGTACTCGTGCCGTGATGCTGAGATGCGCCGCACCTTCCGCCGCCTCCTCTGCTGTGTGTACTTCCGTGGGTCCAGCCACGATTCGATCCGCTATCTACCCTCTGAGAGGACAGCTGCCAGCACTCGCATCATCCTTCCCGAGAACGGCCACCCCCTGATGGACTCCACCCTTTAGTGACCTTGAACATCAGCGAGATGTGGCAGCCCCTGACCCCTTGCAGATGTGCCATGGCTCAACCCAACCAGCAGGACAGACTTCAAGGCAAATCCATGTTGTGGCATGGTGCAGCCCCACTGCCAGCCCTCCCTGGGGTGCGGGGTTTTGGGGTCATCTCCAAGCACCTGGAGAGAGTAAGAGGGGGTGTGGAAATCTGGCTCTTCAGTCATCTCAAGTTTGGGGATTTCTTACTGGACATTCTTCTATTTTTCTTGCACATCCCTTGTAAGCCCTGTGGACTGTTCCTCCTACGTGGTGCTGTGGTTGTTAAGGGTAGGAGAGGTGAAGGCTGCCCGGTGGGACAGGGTAACAAGAACAGACCAGGGATGCTCTGTCTTCCTGAGGCTGATCCTTTAGCAGCACAGGCTGAGGGGTGCCGAGTGGGAGCTGGGAAAGATACATGGCCCCTTGCAGCCTCCAGGGGCTGGCCTCTCCCTGATAGAATTGGGTGGCTCAGTGAGAAGGGCATGATACAGGAAGTAAACCTTTCTTTCCACTTTGACATCTTCAAAGCATTTTTTGTCATCAGCTCAGACAGCTCAGACAGTTCCTGTGTCCCAGAATTGTCCACCGTGGCTTGGACTGGCAGTTCCAACATGGCATCTCCTTGGTTCTGTTCACTTTTCAGTCACTGGCTGGCAGTTACTTTGTCTGTCTTATTGGAGTCTGATCTGTTGCCTTCTCTTTCTGTCATTTGTCTCCTCCATGTGTTGCTCTGCCTCCAGCTCCCCACCTGCCTATCTCCCTCCCTTCCCTGGAGCCCAGGGTGGTGTCAGGCCTACATGAGCTCTCTTGCTCTCACCTACCCTTTTGTCAGAGTCCAGATTGTTAAAGGTCACATATGTGCCCAGCCACGTCTGTTCCATGCCTGCCCCAACACCTACATTTGCACTTGGATCCTCAGATAATGCAATGCAGGTAGTGAGGTCCAGGATTTGAGAGTTGCAGTTTCTCAAGCTCCTCTGATGTGCCTGGTACTCTGATAAGCACTTTAAGTGCATTATTTAATCATCACCTGCATCTTATGGCACAAGTATTACATTTATTTTCTTGTAAGGACAGGGGCTCAGAGATTGAGATCTGGTCCATGGTTACACAGTTTGGAAAGGAAGGGGATAGAAATGCATCAAGGGACTAGAAAGGCCCCTGGGGAAAGAACGTCAGATTCTCACAAAGCTGGAGTTGGTCACAAGCTCAGCCGGGCTTTCCCTACCTCACCCACAGCCCCACAAAGCCTCAGATATGCCACACCCATGATAAGTGAGTCCCCTCTCAGATGCTCAGAGAGGCACCCTGCCAGGCACAGTATATGCCAGGAACTGGGTTCTCTGCTCCCCTCTCCCCAGTGAGGAGACAGTGTATGTCCCTGCTTTAAGATTCACATGTTGGGGGCCGGCCCGGTGGCGCACTGGATAAGTGCGCCGCTTGGGAAGCGCGGCGGCGCTCCCGCCCGAGGGTTCGGATCCCACATACAGACCGGTTCCGCTCACTGGCTGAGCGAGGCGCGGGGGCAACGCCGAGGGTTGCAATCCCGTTGCCGGTCCCCGGTCCGGTACGGGGGCAACACTGAGGGTTGCGATCCGTTGCCGGACACGGAAAAAGACAAAAAATAAAAAAATAAAATAAAATAAAAAAGATTCACATGTTGAATAACAGCTGCAAGTTGAACCTAATCAGAGGCCAAATTCTTAACACACTAAAGTATGCATCACTGAAGAACCAAAAACATCTAGATTCTTCTACCTTAAATGGGTCTAAGTTTCCCTTTGGGAAAACTCCCAGTCCCCTCCTCTGAGAGGAGGCAAGAATGAACTGAGATGCTGGGTACTTCTCCAGGGTCCAAGGTGGGCAGCATGGCTCCTGGGGTCTGGGTCTCCAGAGGTGACCACCCAGGCCAGCACCTTCCACCATGTGCCCATGCACTAGCCCATGAAAGATACAGTCCTTTCTGCCATGGAGCTTAGGGCCTGTTGAACGGACATGTCATTTTGGGTGCCAAGGCAGCCAACCAATTCTATGGGGTGGGGGACGGACCCCCAAATGGCCTCCAAAAGGCAATTCTGTGTCTCAGCCACTCTGGGCTGGCTTCTCTTGCGTCAGCATTCTCTGCTGGTCCCTGAAGCTTCCAAGTTCTCTGAAAGACATTATTCAGGCCACCTATGCAGTTCTGTGCTAGTGGCTGATCTTTTGTACAGGGTGCCGCTCTCAGGCCCCATGCATTCTATTACTTCCTGTTATTGGGGCCAAGTGTTGCGTTTCCTTCATCAGGGAACCTTCCCTGTTGTTCCAGGGATTTCCACTCTCCGAGGTCCCCTTTGTATTCTCCCCACTTCTGGCAATCCAGATGGTGTTCATATTTTCTGTCCTCAGAGTGAACAGGTTCGGGGAGGTTCCATGACTTTGGAGAAGGGATTTGTGTCCAGTCTGTTCCTTTTCTCTCGCTCGAGGATCATTTTCCAATGCCCTGAGTCCACACGGCTAGAACCAAACACACCTGTCAGGATTCGCTCTGACTGGGGCTGCACCTCGAGGTAGGCTTTAGGCAAGAATTCATCATTCATTCGGTCGCCGCGTGCTAGGTCGCCGCGTGTTAGCATTTCCGAGGCGGCTGGGGAGGCTGTAGCTGAGAGAACGAATAAACAAGCGAGGTGACTCGGAAGCTGGACCTTGACAGGTGCCTAGAATTGATTTCAGCAGTGGAGACAAGCGTTCGGTTCTGACGTCCTCGCTGCCACCACCGCGCACACCTGACCCCTCGGCCAGGTGAAAGTAGCGTGGAAAGCTCCAGGTGAAGAGCCAGGAGCCCTGTAACCCACGTGATGGGACTGAGGCTGAGAAGAGCATTAAGGGACCGAGCAGGGGGCAGGGGCTTGGGACTACCGGAAGTGAATGGAGGGGTGTTGGTAGGGTTCTGAGGGGCGTGGGGGGATCCGAGGAGGAGGGAGTGGCCTAAAGGACAGTAGGGGACCTGAGGCGGAACGAGGACTGAGGAGGTGCGAGGCTCTGAAGGACTCGTGTGTGGCGGACACGTGCAGGGTGAGGACCTCGGAAGCGCAGTGACGCCCACGTCCCCCATTCTCAAGCTGGGGTCAGGGGGCGGGACGAGCCCTTGCCTTGGCAACCCCCAACCGGGTCCTGAACCAGGTCCTGAGCCCGGGAGGAGGCTGCTGGGGGCGTGTCTCGAGGGCAGTGCGCGGCGCCGGTTGGCTGGCGGCGGCCGGGGGCGGGGCCAGGCGCGTGAGCACG
>NW_007726637.1:407548-432277 GCF_000696425.1 Galeopterus variegatus | reverse complement strand
ACGAGGGGTCTGGACTGCAGCCGCCGCTGGTCCGCCCGCCGGGACTGGGGGTCCGCTGCACCAGGCAGCCCACGGCGGGGAGGGGGCTGCCGGAGTTACGAGGAGACAGGAGAGGACTGAGGTCCTTCGGAGGACGAGGGTGCGTTAATGGGGTGTGTGATGGGGGGTGGGACCAGGATCTGCGGTGGGGACTGTGCCTCCGCGAGAGCCCTCTGGAGAGGAGGCTGGAAGGCCAGGACCAGGCAGCCCCAGGGAGGACAGGAGAGGAGAAGGTGGGCAGGGCGGGACGCGCGTGTGCTCGTCACACCTGCTCTCCCGAGCTTCTCAGGCAACGTGGGCTCTCTGCAAAGCGGGAGTCCTCCTCACCCTCTGACCCTTTTCTTTCTAGTTTTTGGAGCATTGTGCCCGGTGCTAGAGGAACCAGGACGGCTGAGACGTTTTCTGCACGCTGGGAATTTACTGAGAGGTAGAGAGTGGGGCAGACTCATGTGCAGATAGTTGTCACAACAGCAGTGTGCTGTGTGACGGTACCTTGTGGCACAGATGAGCTCGGCCAAGAGGGTGCCTTTCTGCGACGCCCTGTCTGTTAGGCTAGTCTGAGAGCAGAGGCTTTGTCGTCCTTTCCTTTGGAGTCCCAGAGCCGTATGCAGTGCCTGGCACCTAAATGAGGTAAACTTTCATGGCACTGTGGAGATTCTGGAAGGGTTAGTAGGAGCCGGAGGAGGGTGGAAGGTGGGCTCTTCACACCCAGGAGCTGTCACCACAGAGGCAGCACTGTGGGCATGTCCTGAGAGCTGCTTGTGTTCCTTGCAGCCTGGGGGGTGGGGGCTGCTTACAGGGTGAGCTCTGCTCAGGTGTGGCCTTCCCTGGGCATCTGTTGGCCCAGCACAATCACAAATCTGAGGGATTTTCCTTGCCACAGTCTCCTGATGTTTTAGTCTCCCTTAGATTGGTTTTAGAATGGAATGCAGCCAGTCACCTCTTCTTTGCCGTTTCCAAAGACAGCTCTTCTTGTTTGAAGGCTCTAAAATTAGACAGGGGGGCATCATTTATGCTTGATAATCATTAGGTAGCTGGTTTCTGGCTTCTTTCTGAGGTAGGAAGACCCCTGGGGCTTTTATTTGGAGACTTTGGAAGCTTCAGATCTCCCTCATTTCTTTGGCCTAGCCTTTAGATGAACTCAAGGCCCTAAAGGTTACACAAGTCCAGGTAACAGTCTTCAGTCCTCAGGTAGGCGACTTAGTCCTCTGTGGAGAAAACACAGCTTGCGTAGGTCTTTTCCTCACAGTAAATTCTGCAGCCTGGTAGATCATCAGTCTGGGAGGGGAAGCAGATTGTGTCTCTCCTGATAAACTGGTCAAGGTGGGCTTTTGCACATCTTTCTGACCTTGCTCTCACTCAATCTGCCCGCCATCCTGTTTGTAACCCCTACAGTCTGTTAAGCCTGATCGTATAGCAAGAAAGAATTTTTCATCTCACATGGAGGCCCCCTCAACCTGTTGCGTCGCCATAAGTATGTCAAAAGAGAGAAAACATACCTGTCTCCTTAAACTTGGATTCTTTCGTATACTTTCCGCATTATTAGGAAGGAGCTCCAAGAGCTTGTGCAAAGTTTATTTTGTCATGATCACTGAAAAGTCTCGGAATATTGAACTATGTAGGAGGGTATTGCATAAAGTTCATGGAAAAATTGAATGAGACAGTAACACGAATCTTCCCATGAACTTTTTTTTTTTTTTTTGTCCTTTTTGAGACTGGCCACACCACGCTCAGCCAGTGAGCAAACCGGCCATCCCTATATAGGATCCGAACCCGCAGCGGGAGTGCTGCTGCGCTCCCAGCGCTGCACTCTCATGAGTGTGCCACGGGCTCAGCCCTTCCCATGAACTTTTGAAGACACCTGTTATTGGTGTTCCTGCCGATTTTGAAGACACCTGTTATTGGTGTTCCTGCCGACTACACAGATAGGGGCAGGATGCTGGGGACTTTGGAATGCCCCATCTCAGGTTAGGCTCAGCCCAGATGAGCTGGAGACTTCCTGTGTGAAGGAGGCCAGTTTCCTTGACTGACCTTCTGACCTTCTTCATCTATACCCTGAGCTCTTCCTGCAGAAGGCGTGGCTCTGTTCCCTCTGATTGGACCTTTCATTGGTCACGTTCTCAGGCATTTCTTGTATAGAACCAGTAAGGCAGAACATTTTATCTCACTTACAAAGGATTGTCTGTTTTGTGCTATCATAAATAGCCTAATTTTTTTATTTTTTATTTTATTGGCTGGCTGGTATGGGAACCCACACCCATGACCTTTGGTTTATAAGGCTGCGCTTCATCAATTGAGCTAACTTCTTAGTAATAATAAATTTAACGGCATTTGCCATTGACATAGGTGATTTAATTCACTTCTCTCCACCACCTTTAGGAGTGCTTTATGGAGGTTATAAATCTAGGGTTGAGAGTTCCTTTGTCAGGGCTATCAGGCTCCAGAGCTCTTCTTTCCTGCCAGGGTCCTTGACCTGTGTTTGAGTCATGGGCCCCTCTGAAAATCTGTCACAGGCTCTGCCCCTCTTCCCCCTGCAGAACAGTGTGCATGTGTGTCACATCCTCAGTGACCTTCAGGCCACAGTTGCCTGGGAGCCTGGAAGCTGCTGCTCATCAAAGGCTGGTGAACTCCTTTTTTGTCTAGTAGTGAGATTCCTAAGAACTCAGTATGAGACTGTAAAGCTGGGGGTTGCCGAAGGGTGATTTGTGGAAACCTGATGGAAATAGGAAGCAGAATTATCTGCAGTGATGTCCTGGAGACCCAGGCTCTGTACCTGACACTGGGAAAGGCAGCTCATCGTGGTAACTTTTTCATACCAGAAGCAGGACTCATTCACCATTAACACAGTTTCTAGTTCCACCCACTTTCCCCACCCCCAGTTTTCTTTGGGACCCCCAGTCCCTGGTCCATCCAGACATCTATTTCATACAACAGCTCTCTGGTGACCACTTCCCTGTGGGACAGCTAGGTACAGCCCTGCTGACCCTACACCCTGCATTCCAAATCATCAATTCCCCCTTGAGTCCTGGCAGATGTGTCACAGTAACCACCTTTCAGTCACTGTGTGACCTCCTGGAATTCATGCCTGCTTGCTTTAAACCCACCAATTAGAACACCTGCAGGAAACCTGTTTGGATAATGCCGTGGACCCTGATAAAGGCATTGACCCACGGGTCCCTCTCTCTCTCCCCCTCCCTGCACTCCCTGACTGCCATGGGTGGCCTTGGGCATGCCGTGTATCCCAGGACCTATAAGTAGTAAAATATTTATTTCTGTCATGTGTGTCTCCTAATCATTAAAGGACCCTAAATTAGAACAACATAAATGACTTAGGTATTTTCTAATAGTACAGATTTGTGTAACTTTGTTAATACCTCCATATCCCTGCAGGTGGACTTTGCTTATAATATAGATGAAATTCTGATCATTAAAGGGAGGTGATGACGTAATTTTGACTGTCCACAAACTTACTGAAGTGGCAAGGCATAAACAGTCACAGGAGTGGTGTGCCCTGAGTCCTGCTACCTTTGGAGCAGTAAGTATGAGGACAGGAAGCATTATAAGTATGTGTGTTTAAGCATGTCAGGGCACATTCAGCTCTCAGCACACCCTTGCAAAGAATGCCAGGACTCAAGGGTGAACTGATGATTTGGAAGTTCCCAGAACCAGATAGTGTGAGCCTAAGAGGATCTATTAGTCCAAACATGGGGAGTAGACTTTCATATTTGAAATTTCTTTCTCATTATCCTTAAGGTTGTTGATTAGGTAGCAGTGGACTTGGTGCCTGAAGTATTTTTTCTTGGCTTGCTGGCAGACTTCAGTTACGCTCTTAGCTTAACTTGGTCTAGTACCAAAGGAAAGTCTTGCTGTCCTGGGTGTACTTTTCCTAAGAGGTGAACTTTGTTGGTTTTAAAACAACTTCCTGAGGTTATCTAAAATCTAGCATCTCAGCAAAATCCGTTTTGAAGTGGTTTTGTTAATGAAAAGTAAAGCAACATGCAGAATATTTCACACATGAGCAGGTACCACTCATTGAAGTGACAGTTCCCGAGTGCCTCAGTCAGAACACAGTGGTTGATGATGACGACAATGATGATTTCCCCCATTTAAAGCTCCTGGAGGTTATCGAGGCAGGTGGTGAGAAGCCATTTCACACTTCTGATCAGGAGAGAGATGGGAAGTTGCAGCTGAGTAAGAAAAGTGGAAGTGTCAGTTGGACCAATGGCCAATTTAGGAAATAAGGACGTTGTAATGAGCTTTTCACAGATTTTAAGTTTATTTTGTTTAAAAGTTGTTCTTTTACTTAAGTCCTGCAGATTTTCTTCTTGTGTCATGTTAAACAATTTTCTTTCTTTCCTGGTTTCAAAACTAGCTCCTGGCCAAAAGCTTCATTTTGCCTAAATTACTGGAATAACTTCCGCGGTTGAACTTGTGTGTCCCTGCATAGTCTCAATCCCCATTTCCTTAACTATTTCTGTTTCATTTTTTGTAGGTTTGTATTTAGAGTGACCTTTACAAATGAAGGGTGGCATCTATTGCAGACTGATTCTTCCCTATTTCCCTTTTACAAGGAACCTTATTTTGAAATGCCTGGGGCAGCTACATCCTGCACTGTGTTCCTTTTTGGAGTTCAGGGCCCTCTGTGAATTTCTAGGCTTTTGTGTTGTACCTAGGTCTCTCTCCAGGAGTTGCATAACATTTTGACTGCTTTTGTCAGCTAAAATTATCCTTCTAGAAATGAGAATATTTAAGGTGATTTGATTCCATCTGTGGTTGAGGTGTTAAAATCATTGTTGCTTCCAGGGAAGCCTTTTAAAGTTGTATTCTGTTCCATAGGGGTAAAATCTCTGAATATATCTCTAAACCAGATTCCTAAATAATTTAAACTGATACCTTGCTAAGGCAAGCAGATTGTTCCATAATTTGGAAACGTAACTAAGAGCCAAAACTAGGAGCTATGACATGCTAGGTAGATGCCAGAATGTGGGTTATGGTCTGTTCATTTTCATGTTCCTTGCTCCAGCATTTAGTAGATCCTCAATAAAAGTTTGTCCCATAAATAATAAGCGAGGTTGGAGGGGATTAAATCTCTATACTTTCATTTTCTGGTGTTTTCTATAGGACTCTCAATCATTTTCCTATAGATTTTTTAGTACTGGATTCAACAAGTAAGGGGATCGCAACCCTTGGCTTGGTGTCACCCACACCACACTCAGCCAGTGAGCGCACCGGCCATTCCTATATAGGATCCAAACCTGCAGCGGGAGTGCTTCAGCGCTCCCAGCGCCGCACTCTCCCGAGTGCGCCACAGGGCCAGCCCAAACTTTTTCAATTAGTATTCTGTTCCATAGGGATAAGACCTCTGAATATATCTCTAAACGAGATTCCCAAGGAATTTAAAATGGTACCTTGCTAAGGCAAGCAGATTGTTCCATAGTTTGGAAAAGTAAATAATAACCAAAATTAGGAGCTATGACATACTGGGTAGATGCCAGAATGTGGATTATGGTCTGTTCATTTTCATGTTCCTTGCTCCTGATACAGTGAGAGCATGTAATAGTTCCTCAATAAAAGTTTGTCCCATAAATAATAAATGAGGGTGGAGGGAATTAAAGGTCTATGCTTTCATTGTGTTTTCTATAGGACTCTCAATCATTTTCCTATAGATTTTTAGTATTGGCTTCAACCCAACTCTCCTTTCCAAACTCTCCACCCCCAAACCTGCTTCCTTACACTTTCCGCTATAAACCTAAAACTATAAAACTGTATACGAAGACCTAAAATATAAAACTCTTAGAAGAAAACATAGGCATAAATCTCACAACCTTGAATTAGGCAATGGATTCTTGCATGTGACACAAAGAAGCACATATAACAAAAGAAAAAATAAATTGGATTTCATCAAAATGAAAAACTTTTTTCCTTTTTTTCTATTTATTGTCAGAAAAGATTAAAAACTGAAAAACTTTTGTGCTTCAAAGGACACTCTCAAGAAAGTAAAGAGACAATCCACAGAATGGGAGAAAAGATTTGTAACACATATATCTGATAAGTCTAATATCCAGAATATATAAAGAATTCTTACAAGTCAGTGATCAAAAGACAACTAATTAAAAAACAGGGAGAGGATCGGACAGGCATATCTCCAAAGAAGATATACACATGGCTGATAAACACGTGAAAAGATGCTCAGCATCATTAGCCATTAGGGAAATGCAGATCAAAACCTCAATGAACTCCCACCTCATATCCACTGGGATGGCTGTAGTGAAAGAAACGGACATTGACATTGAATGTGGAGGAGCTGGAACCCTTATACGTTGCTGGTGGGAATGTAACATGGTACAGCCGCTTGGCAGAACTTTTAGGCAGTTCCTCAAAAAGTGAAACGTGGGGTTAGTATCTGCCCCAGCGATTCTACTCCCTAGGCATGTGCTCACATAAAATCTATTATATGAGTGCTCATAGCAGCATCGTTCATTTTAGCCAAAAAATGGAAATAACCCACATGTCCATCGAGAGATGGATTAACAAAATGTAGTCTATCCATACAAAGGAATATTATTTGGCCATAAAAAGGAATAGCTACTCATCCATGCTATAACCTGGATGAACCTTGAAAACATTATGCTGTGTGAGAGAAGGCAGGCACGAAAGGCCACATTATTTGCATGAAATGTCCAGAAGAGAGAAATCTATCAGGACAGAAAGATTAGCAGCTGCTGGGGGTGGAAGGAGGGGAGAACGTGGAGTGACTCCTAATAGGTGACAGTTTCTTTTCATGTTGATGAAATCAGTGTTCTGGCATTAGTGGTGATGTTTACTCATTGTGCATCTACTACAAGCTACTGAACTTCACGCTTGAAGGGAGTGAATTTTATTGTATGTAATTATGTGTCAGTAACTCCACACTAAACGAATGCAGCTTGTGTCATGTGATAGCCACACTGCAATGTCTGCACTTGCTGGAGTTGCCATGGTGATAGGAGGGCAGCTGCCCTGCAGGGATGGCGTGGGCATGCACTGCCCTGGCTCAGCTGCACAGCCTCACGAGGTCACTTCTGTGCCTACGCACAGGACACTCCCCACATGGGGCTCCCACCAGTCCCACCCCCAGCCTCCCTGGCAAGTGGGGTCAGGCCCACGACCATCAGGGGAGACTGGGTAGGGGGATGGGCATGCTGCTCTACACTCTGAGAAGGTTCCAGAGGGTACATTGGGTGCCCGAGATCCCTGGCTCATTTCCTTCCCACTCACCCAAACGGACCTTCGCAATGGCCACACCGGGCACCTGCAGCCTCTGCTCAGAGCAGCCAGTGCGCTTCCAGCGCGAGACCCTCCCTCCTGACCTGGCCTGATGGCGCCGTGCGTGCATGTGGCGGATCTGAGCCCAGCAGGCCTCCTCCCAGCCCTGCCACCCCCTCCCGGGACAGAACCTCCTGCTGCCCACACTCCCCGGGAGGGAGGGCTCCTCCCGTCCACCACCCGAGCCCTCCTTTGGGGCCTCACCCTGCGCCGGGCAGAAGAGGAGGTGAAGGGCACCATCCTCGCAGACTGGGCCCCACAGAGTTGTGCCCTGCAGACACTCAGCCGACCCAGTCACCACGACATGGACCATGCAGTGCGGGACCTCTGGGGAGCCATGTGGAGGTGAGAGGGGCTGTCAAGATGGCCCGTTCTGCTCCTGGGGACTCACCTGGGCCTGCAGGCTGGCTCCCCCAGAGGGGGCCCAAGACAGGCCAGCATCCACAATGCCAGAAATGTGTCCCTGGCACTGGTCAGCGGGAAGGGACCAGAGGAACCTGGAAGAGGTGGAAGGGGTAAGGACGAGTGGCAGGCTGAACCGCCTTGGCCAAAAAAGTGGCCCCCGCAACTGCCCTGTGTCGGGGAAGATGCTAGGCAGGAGGCAAGCGGGGACTCCTCCCCACACCGCTCACGACCTTTCTTACCTGCAAGGCCCGCGGGCAGCTGTCAGTTGGCATCACAGCCAACGAGGACACAAATCTCCCGGTTTAAACAAAGGACAGCGGGGCAGGCAGTGACCAGCCAGGAGGGGAGGTGTGTTCCCAGCAGCACCTCCCCAGATGCCCATCAGTGGTCCTCACTATGCATGGGTGACAACTGTCCTTGGGCCAGGCTGGCCTCACTCTCCAGAGCTGGGCATTGGTGGGCGGTTGGCTGGGTTCCCCGGGACCCCAGCTTCGGTGGCATCTGTGGCCGTGTTGCCTGTGTAAATGATGGCCTCTTCCTGAAACTTGCCCATGTTCATTTTATACCAGATTCTTTTGTTGCCAAACCATTTGGAGACCTGTTGACACACAGAGAAGTCTCTGGAAAAGCTGACCCAGCATGAGACACAATAAGAACAGACTGTGGGCACCCCCTGAGGTGCCCGTCGCTCTCACCGGCGCAGAGAAACAGGCTCCCAGCGACAGCTGGGAGACCAGGACAGAAGGTGGCGCAGACTGAACCATGAACCCAGGGAAGTGTCTGCAGCAGGTGGAGGACACCGTGGAGCCAGCGTGTCTTAGAGGAGAGGGACGACCTCTGCTGCCTAAGGACCAGGGGCTGCTGGACCTTGGCCGGGGAAGGAGCTGGAAGGAAAACAAGAGTGTCTGTGATGCGCTGAGGCAGACCAGCACCACTTGCTGCTCACAGCAGAAGCAGGCGACAGGTGACAGGGGACATTCTGCATTCCTCTTTAGAGACAGCGAGAGCCAGAGAGGTGGGCATCCCCTTGGACCCGGTAGCCCCACTCCGGGAGTTCAGTCTCGGGAAAGAATGTGATGGAATCCAAAACTTACTGACCGATGACAGGGACCAGCTCTGATGGGGCAGCTGGAATGTACCACGCGCCGAGCCAGGCACTGCCACATGCTGCTTTAATTAATCCCCATGATGACCTGGGAAGGAGCTGTCATCACACCAGGCCGTACGAAAGCAGAGTCTGCGAGCTGAGGAGCCAGGCCGGAGCTGAGATGGAATGTGGACCGGGTCTGACTGCAGACACCCTCCGAGGCCCCCCAGGGTGGGGCTTGTCACCCTGGGCAGATTGGGGCTGGATTATTCTCTGCGGTTGGGCCTGTCCCGCGCATTGCAGGGTGTTGAGCAGCATCCCTGGGCTCCACCCACCCCCACCAGTCATGACAACGAAAATGTTCCCTGGGACAGAATCGCCCTGGTGAGCACCCCTGGGCCAGCCCCTTCCTACAGGCACCAAGACATCCTCTGTGGCCTGTACAGGGCGGCGCAGAACTGGAACCCCCTCCACATCCCCAGGTAAGCATCTGTCACTGCTGTGAAATGAACACACGGTGTGACGGACAGAAGTAAGACAGCTGAGTGACAGTGTAGGATCATGGCAGACCTTGCTCCTTGAAGCAATTTTTCTTTAATGACCCAGCATTATCCTCTCAATATTAACCGTAAAAAGAAAAAGCCTGTGTGTGCTCCCCGCTGCTAGCACAGCGTCTTCTCTCTTCCTGCCTCCCGGTGCGAGGGCCGCCTCCTCTTAACCCAGCCCAGAATAAGTGCTTGGCTTCCACGGATCTCCAGAAAATGCTCCAGAACTTGTCTGTGGACCAAGTTTGCAGAGAACGGCAGCAAACGCTTTTTTGCATTGAGTTCAATTAGCATTTTAGCAGAACAAGCAACAAACTTTTAGTGTGGGTGAGTCAAGGAGGCTGGACTGGCTGCTGGTGGGGTCAGGGGTGCAGTGGCTGGGAGAGCAGGTCCCTGGCCAGGACCCGCCACCTTCAGGGGGAGCGGCCCCCACAGGCAGCTCCATAGAGCGGCACCTTCGCCCCTGCTGTGGTTCGGGAGCCACAGCCACTCCCTGCCCGGGCCCGTGGCCCTTATGGCCGAGCAGCTGCAGCTGGCCAGTGTCCCCTGCAGCCCTGCCCATCAGCTCGGCTCTCCTGCCCGTCTCCCTGGGGCTGCCTCAGCCTGAGCTGTGCCGATTCTGTCCAGAAGACACCCCTGGGCCTTGGCCGACCCCTGCTGCACTAAGCGTGCTCTCCCTCCCCCTTGACCTGTCCTTGCACCCCAAATTCAGAACTCCCCCTTGAACTAATTGTCCTCATTTTAGGATGTCCTGAGACCTGGCGGACACATCAGTGAGGAGGGGCTCCTAACCTGGAATTCTGGCCCAGGCCACACAGAGGGGGACTCACGGGAATGTGGCCTGTACTTTCCAAACCTTTGCTTGCAACCACCCCTCTCTTCAGATGAAGTCTTCGACCCCAGACCCATCACTCTCAGGAGACCCCGGTCCTGGGTTGCGGTGGCCCCAAAGTGCATCTGGCCGTTCTGCAGACAACCGTCGGGGTGGCTGAGTGGCAGCTGCGCCTCATGCTTCTTTCGGGGCCAAGAAGACCCACAGGTGCAGCCCTTGGTTTGGCTCTGGCCTTCTGTCTCAGGACACCAAAGCAGTTCCAGGTGAGCGGAGTCAGATGTCACTGGGACCCCCGTGATGTTTAGCTGCCTGTGTGGCCCCGAGGGGCTCCCGAGTCCTCCCTGTCACAGTGCAGCAGTGGGACATAGCATCAGCTGGGGTCACAGCACAGGGACCAAGGGCTAGAAACTCAGCACCTCCAACTTTAAAGCTCAGATGTGGAACCACCTCAGAGGGTCAGAGTGACATCCAGTGACCCAGTACCTGCCACGTGTCAGCACCTGTCATGACTGCTGCCTTGAGGCAGGGGAGCTGCACATGCGTGAGCAGGAGACTGCACCACAGCGGTGCACAGCGTCGCTGCTCACACTGACGCCTGCACCTTCCACCCCTGCAGCCTGCCTTGGCTTCTGGACCTTCACTCCTCTCCTTTGCCTCCATTCCAGAGGACACCAGCAGCTGGCTGACAGGATCAGCGACCTCACCCTGCACAACATTGCCTTAGGGACATCTCAGTCCACCTCCATCCCCTCAGGGACATCTCAGTCCACCTCCGTCACCTCAGGGTCCTCACCCTCTAAACCCATTATGTCAGGGACCTCACCCTGCACCTAGGTTACCTCACAAAGCTACTATTCCACAGCATCACCTCAGTGGCCTCCCATTCTACCCACAGCCCTCGGTGAGTCCCCAGGGCTCCAAGTGGGTACACTGCATGCCTGGGTCACAGGTGAGGGAGGACAGCGCCCACCCGAGTTGAACGTTCATAGTGCAGAGCTGAGCTCTGGGCCTAGTCAGGCCGACTCGGACCTGGACACTTGGCTCCTGTGTCTCTCCACGTGTCTTGGGTTGAATGTCCCCCCCCATGTATCCCCACTGTCACAGTGTAAAGAGGGTGGGAAATTCACTTAAGGTCATTAAGAGGTGAGGCCTTGGAGACAAGATTAGATGATGGGACCAGGCGGAGTGAACAGATTAAAAATGGTGGTCGGGGTGTGCTTGTGAGGGCTTTAAAAGAGGAGCACATGAGAGGTTGGTCTCTCTGCTTCTCCGTTTGTTGCCATGTGACAACCCTGGGGCACTGTCGCCACCACCAAGACTCTCACCACATGTGTCCCCTGGACTTTGAACTTCTTAGCTTCTGAAACTATAAGCAATAAATTTCATTTTCTTACAGACTTCCCAGTTCCGTGTATTTTGTTATAAGCAACAGAAACGGACTAACAGCACATATTTAACTAGTTTCCCTGGGATCCTCCTCATGGGATTTAACCTTCCACCCTTTCCAGGGACAGGGAGGTGTGGCAGGAGAGGCCATCCCCTGGGAGACCGTGATGCCACCCTTCCTGGCCGGCTCTTCTTCAGCTTCTGCACTGGGGTAAGGGTTGCTCAGATGGGAATGAAAATAGTCACTCAGCACTTCTGTGTCCTGCTTGCTGAAATTCTGCCACTGCCACCTGCAGGGACAGACAGCCCCAGCCAGTGTCAGCACGTGGGGACTCTAGGAACGTCACCACATCCCCAGCTGTGATGCTCTAGTCGTTATGAAAAGAGCATGTGATGTGGCAGATCTTCCAACAGGCCCTGGGAGGTCCCCAGCCCAAGTGTCCTCATGGGCAGAACGGGACACACCACCTCAGACCCTCTGCAAGCGCACCCTGCATGGCCACCATCCTCAGCGCTGGGCCCAGCCCTCAGGGCAGGGAAAACTGCTCTGCCTGGTCCAGAGGGGGAAACAGGCGTGGAGGGCAGCGCGGGGGTGCAGGACCCCAGTCCTGCCTCGGGCTCTGGCTGGCTGGGCTGTGGCTGTTGGGGCAGAGGGCCTGCACACACATACCCAGGGTCCTGCCCTGTGCCTCAGTTTCCCCAATTCTTCAGCTGAGGGAGGCGGGTGAGAATAGCACTGAACTCCCTCCTCAAAGTTTACACTGGTTTTGGCATCTGCTGGTGATTCCTGCACAGATCAACGTCCTCGTGGGCCCGTGTGTGTCCCTTCAAGGCTGCGCCAGTGTCCCTGCCTATTTGTTTATGTGGGTGTGTGCTGTTCTTTGGAAATCATGCCGTTTGAATCTTCCTTAGTGACCCTAATTAAATGCAGGTCCCCTGGCTCCCTGAACTCAGGCTCCTACAGATTTGGATGTGCCTTTTGAGACTGGAAGCAGCCCTCACCTTCCAGTTCTCTCTATTCCAAGAGTAGGAACCTAAGAGGTGACAGCCCCGCATCCCGTCTCAGCCCACCCCATGGGACGTCAGGATCACACACTCCAGGTATTGCGCCACCATTTCAAACCCTCCAACCTACAGCCCAGCCCTCGCATCTCCAACCAATTCTGGACACGCTGCCAATTGCACGAGGGACGTCAGAAAGGTTCCTCCCTCGGTGGGACGGGCGAGGTTAAGGTGCGCGGATCGAGAATATCAGCAGCCCCAGGAAACTGGCCGCAGCATCAGTCCCCCCGGGAGCTGGCGAACATGCAGATGCCACCTAGACCCCTGGGAGGAGCCCCCTCAACTCGAGACTCCAAACCGGTCCTGTGTCCAGCTGCTTGGATCCCTGCGCAGGTTAGGGTGGCCTCTGCCTCAGTGAACTGAGGTGACATGTGATGTCACGGAACCCGGTTAAGGGGGAGGCACAAGCTCCACCTACCCGAGGTGGCCCAGCACACCCAGCTGCCCCATCACTGTCACCCACCACACTGGCTCTTAGAAGCAACACAAATGTATGGAGAGATATGCAGATGCCACACAGATTTAATTCAAGTAAGTAAATCATGCAAATTATATCCAAAAAAGATACACGTATGCAAATGTCACACGAGGGAAGGGGCCTGGGGTGGGGAGGTCAGATGCGATGCCGGGGACACATGTGATAATATAGTTGTCCCTCAGTGTCCGTGGGGGATGATAGGTTCCACGACCCCAGGGGACACCAAAGTCCGAGCAGGCCCAAGTCCCTGATATAAAGTGATGTCGCATTTGCATGGAACATCCTCCTGTGTACTTTAAATCATTTCTAGGTTATTTATAATACCTAATACAATATAAACGCTATGGAAATGGTGTTATACTGTATTTTTTTATTGTTGTGTTGTCATTTTTTAATTTTTCCTACATATTTTAGATCCGCGGGTGGTTGAACCCACAAATGCGGAACCCGTGGATATGAAGGGCGACTGCAATCGCAGCACTAATGCCAGGGGTCCCGTTTGCTTCCCTGAACCCGGCTCTTCCCGTGGAGCAGCCCTGGACCCCCAGTAGCACAGGGAGGGGACTTATGGCCCCGGGAGAGGCAGGTCCACAGGCCTCAGGCTCTGGGCTCTCAGCAGGGCCTGGGGCGACCCCTGGTGGCCGACGGTGGGACACAGCGGCTGGACCTGTCACCCCACCCCGACACTCATCTCCTCAGGTGCCCTGGCCTCCAGTCCCCGCTCCAGGCGAGCCCCCTCTCAGGTGAAACCCCTGATCACGCGCTCCACGCCCCAGATGAGCGGGGGGATAATGCACAGGA
Source organism: Galeopterus variegatus (assembly GCF_000696425.1). Classification (NCBI taxonomy): domain Eukaryota; kingdom Metazoa; phylum Chordata; class Mammalia; order Dermoptera; family Cynocephalidae; genus Galeopterus; species Galeopterus variegatus. Next base: position 418,337 of record NW_007726637.1, on the reverse strand, counting down.
CTGGCTGAGGGGCGCGGGCAGAGTTCCGAGGGCTCCCACTCCCCTGCCCACACCAACCTCTCCGGGATTTTTAATGCACACTGTCCAAAGGTACACAGAGAAAAGTGAGACCACCCCTCTCCTGCCAACCCCCAGCCCCCCGGTTCTCTCCCCAGAGGCCACGGGTGTGACCAGTGTCGTCTTCTAGAGATATTTGGAAAAGCCCCTCCCCCATTAAAAACATATACAAATGTCACTGTCCCCTGCTCTACACTAACACATCACAGAGAAGAGCCATTTTGGCTCTGACTTGAACAGACCCCAACTGATGGACATTGAAGTTGTTTCCACTTCTTTGCAATTATAAAATACATGGCAATGAATGCCTTACCATTTTTCACACATACACGAGTATCTGTAGAGAGATTCTTAGCGGGAAGTTGACGGGGCAAAGGGTGTGTGCACGTGCAATATGGACAGATTCTAGAAAACTGCCCTCCTGAGCGGGTGCACCGGAGACCCCCATCGGTGGTTTTGTTTCCCAGGTTCCAGTTACCCCAAAATATTACATACAACGAGACATTCTGAGAGAGAGACCACATTCGCGTAGCTTTTATCACAGTACATTGTAACTTGTCTAGTTTATTATTAGTTATTGTTATTAATCTCCTCCTGTGCCTCCTTTACGTATTTTTATTTATTTATTTATTTATTTATTTGGCGGCTGGATAGTACGGGGCTCCGAACCCTTGACCTTGGTGTTATAACACCATGATCTGACTAACTGAGCTAAGCCCCTACCACTAATTTATAAATTAAGCTTCATCATAGGTGTGTACATACAGGAAAAAACATCGTCTATATAGGATTCGGTCCTATCTGCAATTTCAGGCACCTACTAGGGGTCTGGGGACGTGTCCCCCTTGGATGGGGGAGCGGCTACTGCACCAACAGCAGCCCCCGCTCTGCCGCTCCCTCCCTGCTGGGGGCCTCTGAGCCCCAGCGTCCCCAATTGGGGGGTGGGGCGAGGTCAGGGGTATCCCGGTGACTCCTCTGCTCTCCTGTCCTCTTTCCAGCTCCATTACTGCCATGGGCCATGGTGCAGGCTTGTCTGAACAGTGCAGCACTGAGTGTTGATGAAGTGACTGTGTGCAGAATTTGGTCTAGGGAATACCTTGAATTAAACCACCCCAAGAGGCCCAGCTCCGAATCTCTGAACCGTGAGCCGCGTTCACACCACGCTGGAGGTCCAGCAGTCACCGCTCGATCCTGGCCTTTCCCGACGTCCCAATTTCTACCCCCAGACCAGACCTCTCCCCTGAATGTGACTCATCCATCCAGCTGTGTTAGGGCCACCCCAAGCCCGACAGTCCAGAACTGAACTGACCCCACACCTCCCGCATCATCTCCGTCCATTCCGCCCAGGACTCAGGCCACCCCCGCTCCCATCAGCAGCAGGTGTCAGGACGTCTGTGCAGGGGAGGGTGAGAAGAGGCGTGGCCTGTGCGCGGGGAGGGGAGGGTGAGAAGAGGCGTGGCCTGTGCGCGGGGAGGGGAGGGTGAGAAGAGGCGTGGCCTGTGCGCGGGGAGGGGAGGGTGAGAAGAGGCGTGGCCTGCGCGGGGAGGGTGAGAGGAGGCGTGGCCTGTGCGGGAGCCGGGCGTCTCCGATCTGTCACCCCAGGGTCGTCACCAGGTCGACGTTTCTGCAGCTTCTGGTTTAGTTTCGCGATGTGTCCTGAGAGAGGTCAGCAGGGGGCAGGGCAGGCAGTGGGATGGTCTCGCTCCACCCGGACCCGCCCCTCACCTGGCCCCAGCCGCTCTCTGGAACCTCGGCCTTGTCCCTTCCACTCATGACCCTGACACTGGCTCCTCCCCTCATCTGGTCCAGCCCCATCACTGCGCTGGCCTCGACCCCTGACCCTGGCCAGCTCCTTCTCGCCCTGAAGCTCCTCTGCTCCCCCCCTGTGCTTTCTCCACCTCCAGGGGTGCCATCCAGGTCATCTGGGACAGAAGGAAGAGGCCGAAAGTGGGGCTCTCATCACTGGGGGGCGGGGAGGTTGGCTGGTGTTCCTGGTCCCCGGACCGCCTCCCCAGGACCAGGTGGGTGGGGCTGACGTGCGAGCCCCTTTCGGGTTCCCCTCCGACCATCTCTGCACCTCAGTCTGCATCCTCCAAGAATGGCCACGTCCACACTCCCTCGAAGTGGGAGTTTCGAGGACTCCCCCCATAGGAATTCGGAGACGATCCATACCCAAACCCTAGTAGTAATTTCCAGATCCCCTGGACCACTCATGAGAAGATTTAGAGGGCACCCAAATCCAGTCACAGAGTATGTTCAGGCCCAGATTAGGTGAGCACTGGCAGCTTCACGGTCCCCCACATACAGTTTCAAGGTCCCCCACATCAGGTTTTAGGGTGGAAGTTCCAAGGACCCCTTCATCAGTGCCTGGTGAGACCCCATTCCCAATCCCTAGAAAACGAATTTCTGTTCCCCTAGGACTCCCGGGAGTGTTTCAAGGCCCAACACACCAGAATCCTGCAGGAAGACTGGAGGCTCCCAAACCTTGGTGAGGACATTGAGGCCCTGATTTGGGTGCCTTGGGGAGTTTTAACGCCCTCCCTACACCTAACACCAGTGCAAAGCCCACCTGGGGGACAGCAGTAGCTGATGGAGGGGAACTGAGGCTGCCTGGGACACCCCAATTCAAATACCTGCCCCTCTCCTGCCTCTTACTGAGGGTGACCACTGTAGTCACCAAGCACCTCCTACATGCCAGCCCTGCGTCTACCAAGACCTGAAGAGGAAGAGGCCATTGTTGGTTTAGTCGCCAGCTGGGGAAACTGAGGCTGCAAGATTGAGGGGGAGCAAGACCCAGGTCTGACTCAAGAGACAGCATTTTGCATTCAGGGGTCTCTGTGGTGACCCAGCAGGGGTTGACCCAGTCCCCTTGCCCCTGCAGAGGGGACCATGGGAGCCATGGAGGGTGTGTGAGCAGGGGAGTAACCCAAGCTAGAAGCTGGAGATGCTGTGGCAGGCGAGGAGCCCAGGCTGCAGCTCCCCCTTTGGCCACCAGGGGCTGTCCCAGCCTGAAGCAACTATGTTTCCCAAGCCCCTGTTATGATGCCAGCAGGGAACTGGCTCCTACTTCCAGAATCTGCCCCTGCAACCTCAGGACACAAAGTAAACCCTCTGAGCCTCAGTTTTCCCATCTGTAAAGTGGGGCAGTGACAGGATGAGCCTCACTGGGAGAGCCCAGTGAGGAGATGTAAGGAAAGTGCTTCAGCATCCAGCAGGTGCTCAATGGATGCACAGGCCCTGCCCATGGCTCAGGGTGGATGGACAGACAGATAACACTGAAACATGGTGAGGAACACATTTCGGGGTAAGACACTTGAGTCCATTTGGGACATGCTGAATCCAACAGCCTGAGGGGACATCCAGAGGTGCAGGAGGGGGCCGGGCCCTAGGGGAAGGTGGGGCATTCAGGCTGCACTGACCTCAACCTCCCCTCGATGTGGCCAAGGGAGCCAGTGCTTCCTGTGGGAAATCAGCCTAGTTAGAGGCTTCTGGCTGCCTGGCATGACGGCTGGGAAGTGGTGAGCTCCCCATCGTTGGGGCTGTGCAAGCAGACCAGGGGTCTTCAACAGCAGCTGGGCCAGGGCACCAACCCGGGAGGCCTGATTCTCCAAGCACACACCAGGAGGCAAGTCACAGCCTGATGAGTGGGGACTGAGGGTGGCACTACTCAGCGGCTGGATTTCCCGGTCAGACAACAGGTTCCAAAGGCTACAGAACAGACATTCCTCGGCTCTGGGCACCAGGCAGGCCACTCCTGCCTGGTGAAATGTAAGCTGGGCCTGGCTCTGTGGTCTGCATGTTTTTCCAGTGGCTTCTTCAGCCACGGCCTGACCACAACCTAGATTCCATTGGGTCAGCCATTTCCAAGTGTTTATGTTCATGTGGGCCAGACGGCAGACAGGGGCCAAGGCCAGGGGCCCAGGCCTCCCAGAAAGTCTGGAGAAGCAGCTCCAGGCCCTTAACCAGACATCCTTCTGCCTAGAAGCCCCCTAGTAAAGCCACTCAGCAGCTGAGTCATAAGGGATGGGCATGATCTTGCTGAAAGCCTCAGGGGGACTTGTGTCCCTGACCTGCCACCCTGCTCAGAATGGGCAGAGACACAACCCTTGGCAAAGTTGACTTGTTTGAGCTATGCCGTTCTGGCCTGCAAACTTTAGGGTCAGCTTGGGGCCAGGTCGGCAGCCACAATTACAGATCAGAGGCTGGGATTGCAGGTGAACAGCCCTGCCTCCCTGTGGGACTCTGGGTAAACGACTTTCCTCGCTCAGCCTCGGTTTCCCCAGGTGTAAAATGGAGATACTAATGAAACTTGCTTTAAAGCGTTGTTGACAGGATCCACCCCAACGCATGGCAGGTGCTGCAGAAACATGAGCTCTCTTTTCTCCCTCATGGCTGAATCTGCCTCTGCCACCCCCATCTGACTGGAAGCCCCCTGAGGGCAGAGGCTGGGTCCTCGAGAGGAGGTGGTGAGTTGGGGTTTGTCTGACCGTCACCCTCCCCTGCTCAAAACCCTCACAGGCAAAGGGTAAACTCTAAAACCTGCATTCAAGGCCTTTGAACATCTGATCCTGGTTTGACGACCCCATATTCACCCTTCAAAGTCCACATCAAAATGCCCTCTCCCCAGAAAGCCTTCCCTGGGCCCTCCTATGGGTTTTCCCAGCCCCTGGCCCTCTTGCTGGTCCAAGCCTGACCCTACATGCTGGGATATCTGTGCCCGGTTCTGCCTCTCCATTCTGACTGGGGCTCTGTGAGGGCCAGGTCTGGGGCTGAGTTTGTGCATGATCAAGCATATCTGTACCCCAGGTCTGCAGGTAGACATCCCATGGCAGCATGTGTGTGCCCACGTTCTGTGTGTGTGTCCCTGTGCTGAGCCCCCAGACAGGCAGCCAGGTCAGCTCTCAGCAGACGGTGGCATCTTTCTGAGGCAGGGAGAGTGGGCTGAGCCGGGCCCCTCGATGAAGGAGCGACAGTTGGACTGGAAGACCCTGGCTCGGCTGGGAGCTCATTCCTCCACCGACCCTCAGCTGGAGGAGGGGGAGCGGGCAGCCAGCAGCAGCCTCCTCCATTCGTCCCCATGCCTTAAGTGCCATCGTTAAAGCTCCAGCTCCAGTCTGAGAACCAGGGAAGGGCCAAGTACAAAGGGGGAGCCTCCCACTGCCGCCCCTGTGTCATGGAGTTCCCGCCGGGCAGCCTTCGAGGACATACCTGAGGTTTGGCAGCACCGGCCCAGCCAGCCCCCAGGGCTGAGTCAGCAGGAAGGGATTCACGACTTCCCTGGGAAAGCAGCCGGGGCCGAACCCCCCCAGCCCCTTGCCCCTGGTCTATCCCTCCCCAGAGCTCTGAGGGTGGGAGGCGCTGCCTGTCTCAGTTGCGGCCGGGTGTGCTCAGTGGGGCTGAACCAGGGAGGGTCGTGGGGGGTTGGAATTGGCTTGACTCAGGCCAGCCAGGTATCTGGGGGTCAAGCGGGTCCCGCTGTGTGGGGCTAATCTGGGTGGGTCAAGGAGACACTGTGCACAGGTGAGCACAGATGTGAGTGACCCTGCAGCATGGGCCTTTGTGTTGCAGATGCATGTGTCTGCCCGTGTGGCTGCGAGGGGCGGCTCAGCGTCCAGCATGTCCTGTGTGTCTGGTGTGTCCCGTGTGTCCAGCCTTGTGCATTTTTTAGGTGTAACTGCCTATGTGGCTGTGCTGAGGGTAACTGTCACCGATTGGGTGACAAAAAGGTGGTCGGGTAGTATAGGAGGGAGTATCTGACCGCAAGGGACAGAGACGGGGCATGATGAGGACAGAATGATCTTGGGACCAATGACAGGCATGTCTGGCTCTATGTGACACATCCCCTGTGCTCCACAGTGGCTGTGGCCATGGCCCTGGCTAGGATGGTGTGTTTCCCTTCACCCCCCTCTAAAAGTCAGTGTCTGTTGCTTCCCTGACCTCTGGGGTCTCCTCCCTTCCACCTGCCCAGACCCCACACCCCAGGACCTGCCCTGGGAAGGGTCAGGGGGTGGGACATCAGCGTTCACCTCGACTGCCCTTTCCCTGTTGGCACCCTGCCTGGGTTTCCACCATTAAAGCTCAAGCATTTTCCCCACCTGACTGAAGCGGGTCTCCCTGCCAGGCTGGCTCCAGTCGTTGGGGTCTGAGACTGGATTATACTCAACTCCAAGGGCTGATGAGAGAGACAGACGGGGCCTGGTGGGTGGCCGTGCCAGATCCATGAGGCCCCAATGGAGGAGCCAGGGATGTTCAGCCAGGACAGGAGGCGGCTGGGGTTGGGGGTGGGGATGGGGGTGCTGAGCTGCAGGGTTTGAACCCTGCAAGGGCTGCCACATGGGAGGAGCAGACCCCGTTGCATGAAACACTTTCCAAGAAGCTGAATCCTGCAACAGCTCCACGGGAGTCTGTTATGAGAAATTGCGTAGCCCTCCCCTGCTCCAGCACCTTCAGTGGCTCCCCACTGCCCTCCAGAAGAACTCAGCATTCAAGGCCCTGCTCACCTCCCCTGTGCGTCTCCCTCCTGCTGCTGCCGTCCATGTCTGCCCAAGGTTTCCCTCCTCCAGCCTTCACATGTGCCTTTCAGGCTACCTGGAACGCTCCTCCTATCTTGCCCACCTGGCAAACTCGTGCACGTCCTTCAAGACTCAGCACCTATGTCACCTTCTCTGGGAAACGTTGCCCTTTCCCCAGCCCACAATCCCCATTTGCTGTGTGACCCTGGGCAAGTCCCTTCAGCTGTAAGATGGGGGTAAAAATCATCTTCCCTAAAAGCATATTTTGGGGCCCCAAGACAATAAATATACATTTAATGCCATTAAAGTGCTCTAGGCCTTGCGGGGTGGGGGGGCTTGCATCCAGTCAGCACTCAATGTGTGCTTATTTTTATCTTCCGCTTCTTGGACTCTCGCGCTTTTAAGACTCTCTTGTTTTAAGCATTTTACTGTTCCAAGATTTTTCTCCCCATCGTGGTGCTAGGAATTTGAAGAACCCCTGGTTCTAAAATTACAGAAGTCTAAAATGCTGTGGGCGGGGCCAAGGGCCTCCTTGTGCCCTGAGCTGACCCCAGGGTGGCCAGAGCTGGGGTCTCTGGGAGAGTCTCGTGCCCCCACTCCCCCCCCCCAGACCGAGTGGCTGTGGTCTGGCAGCCCCAGTTTGCATGTGGGGGTGGGTGCGGTGTGGAATGGGTTTACCAGGAGGTGGATGAGGGCCCGTGTTCCAGGAGGGAGGGACGGGACTCCTGGCTCAAGGGCTACAATGGGCCGTGAAAGGAAGGGTCAGGAGGCACAGGGCTGTCAACTCAGGGTGGTGGTTTCCTTCTCTTGAAGTCTCAGTTGCTTCATCTGGAAATTGGGGCCAAATGCTGCCCTCTTACCGGATTGTCCACAGGGGTTGGGAGGAGCTGGGCTCCAGCGCCACCCTGCGACACTTTAGCTTGGGCTGTGTCCTCCTCCTGAAACACCCTCCCTGGCCCAGTTCCCTCCGTGAGCTCCTGCTCACTCCTGGCCCAGTCATGGCAGCTGGGGAGGAGGCTTCAGGGGGATGCCCACCCACCCCCTATCCCACCTGCCCTAAGGAAGGGGAGCAGGGCTGGGCCAGCAGCTCCCCACCAACCCACTGGCTGCCCAAGGCCAGGCAGTGGCTGCGGCCCCACGCTTTCTCAGTGAAAGGTTCTTGGTCGTGGAGCCGGATACCTCATCACCCTGGGCCCGGAAGCTGCAGCCAGCTTCGCCCTCCTGCTGCAGGAGGAGGACCCAGACTTCAGCAGAGCCCTGGGGCCCACTTTGGGAGACCAGGGCTGATGGCCCTGGGTTTGCCAGCTTCTCCCCATCCCTCCAGTCCCCCGAGTCTAGCCTCAGAGCACAGGAAGGTGTTCCCAGTGGAGGAAGGGCCTGAGGGTAGGGCTGAGTGCTGGAGGGGTTGGGAGTTGCCAGGGTGGGTTGTGACCTGGGGGCCACGAGTACTGCCCCCAAGGGTGTGTTGGGGTCTGGAAGTATGATCCCATTTGCCCCTCACCCCAAAAGGCTGGGCTTTCTCAGGGCCCCAGTGTTGTTGGCACAGAGCAGATGAAGCACTGGATAGGTGGATGGTGGGATGGATGTGGCAGGCAGGCAGGTGGGCAAGTAGACGGGTGGGTGATGGAAGGGGAAGTGAGTGGGAGGGTTGCAGAGGCCCCAGTATGCTGCAGGCTAAGGTGACACTCCAGACCCCCGCTCCCTACCAGCACCCTTACTCTGGGGGTGGACAGCCAGGGACAAGTCTTTCCTCCTAGTCTCCCTAAAGGTCCCTCCAGCCACGCCATATTGACACCTTCCAGGGCCCAACATCTCCAGGCCAGGGGTGTTTCAGGCATGTGCTAAAGAGGCTCGAACTGCAGAGTTATCTAGGGAGCTCCCACCCTTGCCATGATTCACACCAGGTCCAGGGCCTCAGTTTCTCCATCTGGAAAGTGGAGTGTTGTCAGAACAGCACCTGCCCTGTGGGGTGCTGGGAGGACCTGAATGGCTGCACGCACACAGAGTGCAGGCAAGTCATGACTCTGCTGTCTCCACACTGAAGGTCCTGGCCAGGTCACAGGGCTGAGACCCTGGCCTTGGGCAGTCCAGGCAACACGTGGCCAAGGAGTGGCCCGGCCTCAGCTGGGTGGGACCCAGGGTTTGGCCATTGTGGCCCCAACTGAGGAAGTGGCCTTCCTAGCTGCCACCTGCCCTGGGCTCTCCCCTGCCAGTGTAGTCCCTGGGCATATGGCCAGGCCCAGCTGATGAGGCTGGCCAGGCCAGAGTAGTAGCCGATACCATGTTCCATGGTCAGGGCCCTGCAGGCTCGGACAGCTCACCTGTGTTTCTGTACACACGTGTCACAGACATGTCTGCTGAGGTCCACACATCTGCTCCAGGTATGCCCATGGCCATGCGCAGGCCTCTGAGCTGCTTGCACACGTGTGTTCATGTGCACCTCGGCCTGCTTCTGCATCTGGGCCAGGCAGGTCAAGTCTCCAGCCTTCAGTCCCCAGAGCCCAGTACCATGATTTGGAAATAAAGCATTTTTAATTAAGTCCCCGGAGCACCTGTCCCAGCCACCGGGGATTCTCCAAGCACCAAACATGTGAGAATTGTTACCCCTGCCTCAGAGACTCCCCCACATGGGGACCCCCAAGATGCCCCTCCCAACGTCAACTGGGCCCCGCTTGGACCCCCACTCACACCCACAACCAGCCCCCCAGGCTTCCTTTCAATAAATATCCCCAATAGCAAAGCTTAGAGGAGGGGACCCGCTAAAGCACTGAGCTCAGCACAGACAGGGGGCTTCATGCCAGAAGTTAGAAATGCCCAGGGCAGAATATCTGAAATCAGGGTCAAGATACACAGTCAGAGATGGCTTTCTGGGCCCTGGTATCCCAGGGCACTGACTCCACAGTCAGAGAAAAGGTTACTTCAGGTCACACACCAACAGTTGCCTGCCTGGCCTTTCCACCATCGGACACTTTCAGTTCTTGTCTGTACTGTAAATTCTGGGCAGGGGAGGGGAGAGGGGGCCCAGAAACCTGGGGAAGGAAGAAGCGGGGCCGAGACTTCCTGGGGACAGAGGAGTCTGGAATGAGGCAGGGGAGTGAGGCCGCAGGCCCAGGTCACTGCCGGGCCCTGCCCCGCCGAGTGCGGAGGGGACCCACAGATCGGGCCTGTGCCCGGGACACCTGGCCCATCTCCCTGCGGATGTCACCAAGTGCTGATGCCGGGGACTCCAGCAGCCTCTGGAAGAGGCTGGGCCGGCCTGCTGGTGGCTCCCGGCACTGGAAGGTGACAGCTGTGCCAGTGTCAGCCTTCATCTCCCTGGAGAAGCCGTCGGAGGAGCCGTCGAAGCATCGGCCGATGGCGATCTCCTTGGCCAGCCGTGGGCTCTGGTCAGTGACTGTGTACACACCATAGTTGTGACCCAGAGGGTCTAGGGGGGCGAGCATAGCAAAGGCAGCTGGGTCCTCTGCAGGCGCGGGCGGGGGGTGCCGGGCCAGGTAGTCCCGAAGGAGCCCGTTGACCGCCACACGGCGGCAGCTGCCCTGGGGCACGATGGTCACCAGCGTCCTGTCCACCTGACGCTGGTCGAACAGCATTCCGCTGCACTTGAACTCCACGCAGGCAGCAGAGGTGCCGGGACGCGCGGGGTCTCGCACGCTGCGGGTGTCCCGCAGCCCGTAGAGCTGGCCCCGGGTGTGCGGGTGGCTGCCGCCCGCGTTGTGGGAGCGCACCATGTACTCCTGAGGGCCCTGGATTTTCACCTTGAGGAAGCAGGCCCGGAACTCCTGTGGGTTGGGCCACCAGGCTAGGAGATCGCCGGTCCAGGAGGCGGGCGCGGCCTCGCGGAAGGGGACCACGTTGTACTCATACCTGTCGGCCTCCACGCGGGCGAAACGGAAGTGACTGGCGGTCACGGGGGCCTCCTGGCATTCGCGCAGGCTGCGCCACGGGTACACGGGGCCGTTGGCCTCGGAGGGCTCCCCCGGCCTGGGTTTGGCGAGGTTGACATGGAACCCGTTGCGTTTGAAAGCCGGGTCATCGTGGTCGGTCCGAAGGTAGCTCAGCCTGTCCAGGTAGGGCTGGGCGACGCCCACGGTGGCCGGGAGCGGACGGGGCCGGGAGGGGGCCGGCTCCAGCTCCTCGCCGCCCAGGGTGGCCGTGACGAGGGCCGTGTAGGCGTCGGGACGGTCCGCGTCGCAGAAGGCGGGGAGGCAGGCGCCGTT